>NC_081758.1:29615361-29825600 GCF_963082965.1 Carassius carassius | reverse complement strand
ATTTAACTTTTAGTGCTAAAATAGTTTCATGGAAGATACTGCAGTACAACAAGCAGTTTAATGTCTAGCACAGGGATTAAAGAAACGTGGACTACTGTACTCGAAAAGTGCCATTAGGTATAATTGGAGATGCACATTTGCTGGAGGTTATGACCCTTGTTGTGTATTCAGAGATCTACAAAATTACAATTGGCCCAAACAGCCTTTCCCTCGATCTATCCTATAACAATGCACCCAGGTGAGTCTGAATCCTTAAGTTGATGGATCTAGTAATCACATAAGCCTACAGAGATGTTCGTGACGGCGTTTTATAGCAACAAGCTCAGAGCAAAAAATCTCTGTCCTTAAAACTCCCTAGTAATTTAATGCCTAACTTGAAAGCTGAAATGAAGTTAGTGAAGATGGAGAGTGGTGGCCAAAAATAAAAGAAAATTGTTTAATGATTGAGTTTTCTTCATCCTACCACACTGCCATTGTGAAGAGAGGGGTCGGGCCAAGAGCCGTGGGAACGGAGCGAGACCGGTGGAGTAAATGTTGCGGTAGGAGGAGACACTGGTGAGATGTAACAAGCCAGTGAAGACCCTTCACTCAAACACTCATCAAATTAGTCTGAGCTATTCAAACATCACTTAAAGTTAGAAGTTTTCATTGACTGACTACCAGCTCAAACATTCTAAAATATGCAAAGGAACAGAACATGGCCAGGTCCTTGAGTACAAGTGATGGGTTAAACAGCTTGAGTATCTTCCAGGAATAATTGTATAAATATACCAGGGTAATGCAAAATTTTGAATTGTACTACCTTTCATTCATGAGTGTGAATACGAATTAAACTGGCTAAACCCCAGAAGAAGTGGAATTTGAGTTGAAATGACAAAAATAAATTTTCTGAAATGTAATTCAAAGACATTCAACACAGGAAATGCAATCTGGGAGACAAAGGAAGGAATAAAGGAAGTGAATCTTCACTTGCCTCATGATTTGACTATAAAACAATTATCAATGTATCTTTTCCTCCAATTATTTTCTTAATAATAATTACTACGGTATATCAATCATAATATTTCTTAGTTGTTTTATCTTTGTTATTAAAAATAAGAACCATGATGCATATAAACACTAGAACAAATAAACCAATTAAATTAACAGTGCTGTACTTTCTTCATTTTACATCTAAACACAATCATTAAAGTAAGAAAACCAAATAATCACATAAGATCCTTTTCATGGCTTATTGCTCTTAATAACTCTTTTACTTTTAACATCAATCAAGTCCCACACTTCATTTTTTCATTCCTAGATGACAGCTTAATGAACTAATTTTTGTGAAAACTTCAAAATCAACCAAAATTGACATTTTTCACTTGTTTTGTCTGTACCGGGTAATTTTGCATCTTGTTTACCACTTAAATTTAAATTACATTCAAATTCAGAAATTTACTTGCAATTGAGAAGACATTCTTAGATAAATATTGAATGGTGCGCATAATTAAAATTTGTATTTCTTTTCTTTTCATAATTAAATTCAGACATGGTAAAAAATATTTAATAAATATATTTATTTATTTATATATATATATATATATATATATATATATATATATATATATATATATATATATATAAAATGCATATTTAACCTAAGCTGTGAAATGAACATGGAAACTCACAAAACCTCAACATTTATACTTGGATCAGTTATGTCTTACAAGCAGTGCAAAAAAAAAAAAACAGACCCAAAATCCACTTTTCCTGCAGCCAGTGAATCCATCTAACATCCGTAGATCATGTGTTCTCATGCATTCTCAATGAGACAGCAAGTTCTAAAAAAGAAGTAAACATCTCTGAGGGGTATTAAAATGGGAGTCAAGAATGTGGAAGTTGTTCTAGACAATGAAAAGGAGATCAGAGAGGAAATGATCTGATGATAAAGTGAAAAGATGTATGAGTGAGAGAGCATGACTGACATTAGTGCGCACCGAGGCAGCTCGACTCTCACCTCAGCTGTCATCAGCTGCCCCCTCAGATGGGATTCCTAAATTGCTCTTCCTCTCTCCTCCGGTTCCCTCATTTCTCTTTTCTGCCTGTCAGTCAGCAAACATTTCTGACTACCATTTTAAAGCAAGGATAGATCTAGGAAGGCACAGAGGAAAAGTTCAGTCAGAACATCCCCAGTGGAGATTAACAGAGGCAAATATCTTAAAGTTCAACTGTCTTCCTGAAAAACGCAGTAGCAATGTCTGGATTTTTTCCCTATAAAAAAAAACACATCAAGCTGAGTTGTATAATTGAACTCTGTATTCACTGCTGATTTTAACCCCCACCCAGTCCATCTAATGACTGGTGCATCCATTTATCTTAATATTCACTCTGTGGCATAAAGGAAGACTGAAGGGGCTAGGCTTACAGGGTTCATTCATGTGTGACTGACGTGCACAGCAGACCCCCGATTCCATTGTGGGCCAGGCTGCAGACGCCTGCAAAGTCCATTAGAGAAAGGGGTGTGCATTGAAATGCTGGGAGAGTATCTCGGAAGGATGAATGGACATGGTGGCCCTCTTGTTTTTGTTTCCGTAACTTCAACTGTGTGTGTCACCAGGCAGTGTTAAAGACAAAGAACACACTGTTTCATTCTCAAGGTGCAAAAGAGAGGAAGGAGAGGACACAGCAGCACGTACACATTCTTCTGCCCCTGCTGAAAGACTCTTATTACTTTCAGCTTAGTCATGGAAAACTTGCCCTTTACATTTCAGTGCACATGTTGGTGTTTAATCATATATAATGAATAAAATAAAATAATATTCTTTAAGTGATAATAATATTATTATGTACAGTAGCTAATATAATACATAAGGGCCATTACAATTTTTTTTTACACTCACAAGATGCATGACAGCCGTAATATGCACATTGTTGTGTAACTATATCAGTTGGGGTACATTTTTAAAGATGATCTGACTACAAACCTGCAGTTTTGTCAAAAATGGCAAATAAATCCCATCATGCAGGATTAAACTGAACATCTATACTGGTCTGCATGACCTCCCATCGGTTAGCACTGCAACATCACATCGCTCCACAAAGCATTATTGAGTCATCTGTATCCAACCAGAAAAGGTAAGCCATGGATATTCATAGTGCTGCTTTTTTCAGTGAGTCTCATGTAGTGCCTCAAGCAGCAGGTTGCAGCCCTGGCCCAACGCTCCAATCATGTCCTGAGAGTATTAGAGCTCAGAGTCTGATTGAGAGACTCTGGGATGTCTGTATGAGCTCATCCAGTCCCAGCATGACATGTAATACGGACCAGATAGAGATTGCTCAGTGTCTTCTTGTGTCCACTAAGCTTATGCTTGGGTTTTTATACTAGTAAAAGATCTACAATTAATCACCAAATCCTGAAATATTATCCACCACAATGACCCAGGGCCCCTCCACTCCTCTTCTTACCTTTTCACCTACATTGAATGAGTGTGCCTACCCACTATCCCCTTTCTTCACAGCCCTGTTTGAGACAATTTTATCATGATCCCTCCTCATGAGACTGGCATATGGTAGCACCATACTGGCCGTCTGTGATGTGCCCTGCTATTGACACAGAGTTATTATTGCCTCCTGGGAGCTCTTAAAGCAGCAGCAGTAAACACATCTCTATGCTCTATTAATCTGCTGGTATGCTTGCATGTGTTTGTGCAAAAACTGGAATGCACACGAACACCATACGTGCATGTAACTACAGCAATGTGCAGATTTACATATTAAGATGATTAGGGAAGCACAAACAATTTTTCCTTAATTTTAGGGTCATTTTAATGATACACCATTCTGTATCCAATTCAATTGTTGTGCTATCTCCTGAAGCAAGCTGTTTCTTATGTTAATTTTCTTCTGACATTTGCACCTTTTTTTGGTGGCAAAAAGAAAAGAAAAGAAAAGAAAAGAAAGAAACTTACATTTATCCTCATTCAAGACTAAATCACAACACAGAAAAGCGTGTGTGTATGTGTGTGTGAACCTGCATGCTTAAAATATAGTTGTTGTTGTTGTTTTTTTCTTGGAAAGTAAATTTCAGTTTCATACTTCTTATTCAGCAAGCAAGTTTAAATCTGATAAAATGATCAAAAGTGACAGTAAAAATGTATGATGTTACAAAAAAATTATTTTAAATAAATGCTGTCATAATAGACTTCTTTCAAAAATATTAAATATTATAATACACATACTGTACATGGGTAATTAAACCTACTCATTGAAGCGATGTCTAATTAAGATGCACACAGATGTATATACACAAATGCTATGTTTCTTCAAGATATTCTTAGAATCAACTTCCTCAGAAGATTTGACCAAAAGGTTCTTCTGTCAGATACCATGGTATCTTGAAGCAAATAAGCAGCCTAGACAGTTCATGAATTCATTAACAACTCAGCCTAACACAGATCTGAAACTGTCTAATGGTTTCTGCAGCCACTTATTTTTAACATTACGACTTCAGAGCAAAACCACTCAGATATGGGGGAGAATATGATCATAGCCATATTACTTAGCCATTTTACATCTAACTGAATATATTTGATGTTGTCAAGGAGCAAGATCATATAAACATATGTTGAGGCACTCCTGACACTGGGTGTATCAACTTTTCCAAGACTTCCATGTCTAATCTCTGTGGAGAAAGGGCTATTTCCATGTCTAATCTCAGTGGAGAAAGGGCTATTTGTCCAGAACATTACCCAGACCACCTGTAATGCTAAGCTACCCCATTCTGTAGGCATAAGTTACAGCGTTCACATTTTCTTTCTTTCTAAATCAGGAACCTTTTCAGTGGAGCTAAACTCTTTGGTGATTGATTTGCTACTGTTGCAATCCTCATGTCTGGTCAGGTCTGACCATCAGACAAAGGATACCTTTTCAGGAGACACTAGGAAAATTACCTCGCTGTCTTAGTCTGTTAGAAGAAAGCTGAGGAGGTTGTGCTTTTTATCATTGGGAAGAGAGCAATGATCCAAGCCATGCTAAATCCTATTTGTCCTCCAGGGCCGACATGCTTCTCTGATTAACACTGGACCAAGCCAATGTCTGGCCATTTTGTACAGTTCAATGGTGGATTGGAAAGAAAGCCTTGGATGAGGCAACACAGACACCTAACACAAAGCCACAGAGTCAAGAACATGCCTGAGTGGACGCTGCATGTCTCCAGACCACAAATCTACATGATTTGGTTTGTAAAATGAGTACCAACTGATAACAAAATGAGAGATAAAAATGCATCTACTGAGGCAACCATGCCATTTTTGCTTGCTTCAAGTATTTGAGCTGTTTTATTCAGCGTCATGACCGGTGTTTCACAAGACTCATACCCAGGCAATCCGAAAGTACAATGCTGTACCGGGTGATCTACCGGGCGAGTTTACTTCATGAGAAAATCCACATACCCGTATATGAAGCTGGTGATGTAATGCAAATGTCAAAATATATTAGTCTATAAATGATGCACTATGGTAAGTGTTTTGAGGTCATAACATAAATCTTCAACATAACATCATCTGCCCTGTAATCATATTTTTGTGTAAAAATAAAAATAGAAAAAATTGTTGGTGTTTTACTGCAATTTGTGTTCATTTCCTCTGGAAACTGCAGTGAATTGCATTGTACTGTAATGTACATTTTTGGAGTTTTGCTAAAACGTACATAGAGGCACTTTTTCCAATGAGCCAAGGTTAAAACAAAAATGAGTGCACACTTAATGGAACACTATTCTGCTCATGTTTGACCTTTAGGTACAATATCACATAGTCATTCAGGATATCTTGCAAGTATCAGGAGTTCACCTGTTTCCCATGGAACGTTCTCATCTTCAGCCGAAGTTCTTTCTGTCTTGTTTACGAAGAGACAGAATGGTCTTCTGCTACTTAAGAGCATCTGAGAGAGTATGATGTCAGAAAGCTTAACCACGGTCCCATGGATCTGTAAAGCTGAGTGTCGTTGAGCATCGATGAGCCTGTTTTTAGCAACACAGCAGACAAAATAATGCCATTGGTTGTTGTAAAGAAGGAAAAGGAGCTGGCACTGATGCTCTTCAGCTGGCACTGGATCCTAGAGCAGAATGTTTCACTCTCTCAGGGAAAAGAAAAGGTCTACAAGAGACCCTAGCTGTAAATAACACAGACACTCCATTTCAAAGCTCAATTTCTTCACATTTTCGTGAAAGAAAAATAACTTGAATGACCTTGGAGAAGTTAGATTACCTGTTTGTTTTGATGGCTAATTTTCCTCTTGTCCAAGGAAACAGCCACTTCAAAAAAAAAAAAAAACCTGGAAGGTATTGTTTCTCCTCATCCTTTTGTCATTAATTGGCTGCCAAGTGCACTTGACTGTGGAAAGATGAAGCTCTCTCTCCATGGACACTGGGTTCAATTCAGGGGAGCTGAGGCCAAATGAGTTTTGTTTGTGCCAGAGCCCAGTGGGGAGCAGCAGGACAGCTGGTTAGTGTGTATTCTATGTGTTTTCAGTTGCTGTAATTTGTCGTTAAGTGTCACACAAGCTCAACTCACAACCCTTTTTAGATTCATTTCAGGAGCCAAGATGGGCATGTCAACAAAGAACAGACTTTTTATTGTGAAAGTGTAGTCTCATACATTGTTTTACAAGAAAGCCAATAGCGTTGTTCATAGAAACTGAAACAAAACAAACCAAACAGTCAGAGAATGGTCAAATGGTCAAGACATTAGAGAAGAGCAAAGAAAAAGTGTATTTAGGGTGAAGAAAGTTGGTACATATTTGTTTTTAGTGGTAAGACTATTTACATATCAAGCAAATTTGAGTTGAGCTTAACTTCTCAGATTTTTTTTGTAAACTATGCCTGCTATTGACTGCTGTCTACAGACCTGGCATATGCTGACTTAGCAGGGATACACTTAAACTCAAGCTTATTTGCTTATTTCAACAAGGGATCCTCTGTTCAAGCAGACTCCTGTCACTTTTAGGCTTTTAAGGGTGATTATATTCGTGATCCTGCCAACTATGACCATCCCATTAAGTGTCAGTTTACAGAAAGAAGCCTTTGGCAGTCAGGGAAGAGGTCTGGACAGATATAAACAGGAGTCATGGAGTCAAAACATCAATTTAACATACTACAACAGACTATCCTTCAATTAAATGATACTAATAAGGCTGCTTAAATGCTCTAAAGATGATCAAACAATTGTTAACCCTTGAATATCTTATTTTAGCTAGTTGAATAAACAAATGAATTAACCTTAAACACTGAATAAAGTAGTCTGTAAACTTTTAAATGCAATGTGTACATAACACCTCTGCCATTTCACATTTAAGAGAAGTGTCTCAACAACTCAGTTTCGTAACTACATGCTCTGCATCGCAAATCTTGCCTTTTTTGGTTTCAAAACCTATCTTTACATATCATTTCCATTTAAATTTTTCTCTAATCCATTGTTGACAAACAATGGCATAAACTTGTATATTGTAAGTACAGGATGAGGGAAAAATGCATGGGGGCGATGAAAGGTGCAATAGCCATAATTAGCAAGTTGTAATACATTTTTAAAGCCTGTTATTCTGACTTATATACTTTTGTATAAAGTGTGTGGTATATTGGGCTGGTAAATCAAAAATAAAGCTTTGCTGGATTCAATTCACTTCAAATGTATTTCTATAGCGCTTTTTATGATTCAAATCATTGCAAAGCAACTTTACAGAAAATTACGTTTCTACAATATTTAGTAGTAGCTTATCAGTGGTGACTGTCAGTTTATGTGCATATGGCTAAAATGTACGAAAAAATCAATTAAAGGCGTAATCAAACTGACGATGAAACTGTCCTTGATATGCAAGTTTGGAACAACATGAGTGTGAATAAATGATGACCATTTCTTATTTATATATGGATTGGCCCTTTAAGAAATTTAATTTTCTCACAGTGCTTGAGGTTGACTGTGTGCAGAGATGCAGACTAATTATCTAAGTACTAAGTACAATAAAACCTAACCACCAATGCTCAACATGCTTAGAGAGATGATAAAAGAAGAAGAAAAGCCATTAATACAACAGCAGGGCAATGAACAATGCAAACAAGATAGCATAATGATACCCACTGCTCTCCTGGCATGAGCTTCTCTCTCCATCTATGGAGTGTAACCTGCATTCTTGCCAAGGTAATTCAGGAGCAATTCTGCAATCAAATACCTCAGGAAGCGTCTCTTGGCAAGTCACTCTCCACAGTGGCTCTGTGTCTCTTTCAGCGCATTGTTCTGTGTTATCTTTGGACAGCCATGATGCTTATGGGTTTCCTTGCTGTGTTTAGCCACGAATTATCTCATACTGTATATTCTCATAAAGCTCAGTAAATACTAACAGGATGACAACATCTCCAACATATCTGATAACACTGAAAATGAAATCTGGTTAGCCTTTAATTGTGCTCTCTCTTCTTTGAACACAACAGCTTTCCTTGGTGCGCTTATAAAAGTTTACTTTTCAGAAGCAGTATGAGGACACACTTGTAAATGTATATCATTGTTTGTGACAGCTCTGAGGTTTATTCAATATTTGCAAGGCTATTCATCTCTCCCTTTTTATCACAGCTAAATGAATGCATATAGGCAATGTCCTAATCTTCTGTTCCTATTGGTAACAGTGAAACAGGTGCACTAGCTCTTGCAAATTGGAAAGCAAATCTTTTTAAATTGGTTATTTATGAAATGCCTATATAATTTAATGTACCAAGATTCAAAATTAATGTGTTTTTGATTGTTGTAACACCCTCATGTGTTTAACCATAAAAAAAGAGCTATAGGGATGAAATCACTTCCATACATTACCACCTCTCTATGCAAAAATATAAAGGATTCACAGCTGTCACGATCGCTGCTTGAAGGAACACGGAGCCAAGGGTAACATGAAATAGTCTTTAATGAATCCAACAAACAGGGTATAGCCACACAGGAAACACAGAATGACACATGAACTGAGCTGGTAGATCCAACAAATGAAGACTGAACAGACTTTGGCTTTTAAACACGGGATGACGAATAACTAAGGAGACACATCTGGAATCAAATTAACACAATTAACAGGAGACAGAAACTGCGTCACGGAGCAAAAAGACACACAGACAGGTCCAGGATTAAACTGAATTGAGGTAAAACAGTAAATTTGAATGCCTGGCTCATTATTTCATTTGCAATAAGGTTAGGTTAGTATGAGATAACTGGTATCATCTGAATCAACCGCTTTCCTTTCTTGATTTGATATATAAAAAACAAGTTCTATAAAATTTACATTAAAATGTATACTGTAAATATTTAAATTCTAATATGTTTAATATTAGTGTGTTAGTAGGATAGCAGGTTATCACAAGAATTTTTTTTTCTTTACCTGACTCTATTATACTGAGAAAAAAAAACCACATTAAAATAAAATGTGTTACAACATTCCTGGTCTCCCCTATTTACATTCTATTTGGATTTAAAAACACATAGATGAATAGTGTTGGGTATGTCACAATATATATAATAAAATATTCACTTGAAATTAAAATCAACCATTTTAACAAGGTAATCCCAAAATGTAAAAAAGGCACACACTAAAATTACTGAAAGGTTACAGTGACTCATAATGATTAAGCAGACAGCTTCATGAACAGAAAGCTAACAGCCTTTCCACTCCTGGACCTGAACTTCACCACATCCTTCATGATGTCATACACAAATCAACAATGTGACTACAATCATTTGTGCTGAACTTCAAAGAAGGTGTGTGTGTTTTGTTTGTGGTTGGAAGCATCTCTAACACAGCTGAAACCCTAATGAAATACATCAGCCCATACCCTGGAAGCTTTGAGGGACTCCGTCTCCAGCAGATCTGAAATCAATCCAACACAAAGGAAGCCACAAAATAATTTCCACTTGCTGATTTGTTAAAATAGCTTAAGACATGTATCCATAGCATCACACAGCAACACTCTACCCATAACACAAACTCTTTAGTGTAAAGACAACTTTGAGCCTAATTCAACATGTAACAGGACCACTAATCAAGGGCTTGGTAATCACAACCACGCCATCTTTGTGTCATCTTTGAGCTGTCTAAAGAGCTTCATATCCCTCCTCACCTCCTAATCCCACATCCAGACCGACTGAATCTAGCTCAGATAATGACACAGCCTTCTCTTCTCTTCTCATTCTCACCAGATCTGAGCCCACTGTTGTGTATAAAGTGTGCAGTGAGAAGATCTAACCAATGA
The DNA here is from genome assembly GCF_963082965.1 of Carassius carassius. Classification (NCBI taxonomy): domain Eukaryota; kingdom Metazoa; phylum Chordata; class Actinopteri; order Cypriniformes; family Cyprinidae; genus Carassius; species Carassius carassius. The sequence goes on along the minus strand of NC_081758.1, from coordinate 29,815,339 downwards.
AAATCAAGCACCTTTAAATGGCCATGTAACATTTACAAAATCAAATATTGCGTTTCATCTAATGGTAAGCATAAAGTTTCAAATAAATAATAACTGAAAATTCAACATGAATTTCAGAATTTTTTTGTAGTATTTCTAAGAACAGTGTTATTATTGTTAACAAAAATTGAAAAAAAAAATCTTAAATGAAAAAAGGGGAAAAACAGGAAACCTACAGTAAATTAAATAAAAGTTTCAGCAATGGAAAATGAAAATAAAAAATGGCATTTAAAAAAAAAAACTGCCACTACATATAAATATTGTAATACTACAGTGCACCAAAAAGTAACAAAATTAAAATTAATTAGAAATTACAAGTTAATAATACCATAACCCCATTTTGTAATTCTTTCTTATTTCTTATTCATTTTTAATTTTTTAGAAAAAATTGTTTTTTAAAAACTTTAATTACATAAAGTTTTGTTACTAGCCAGATTTTCAATATCACCTCAGATTTTTGGAATACCATAAGCAACTAAAATCCCACTGAACTCACAGTACACCATTGAAGTTTGTCCATAAGAATCTTCACACTGAGTCATTAAAATGTCCTTGGTGCTCTGTTTTTTTTTATTTGAAACTACATCTAGACAAGGTGCAGTCGTACTGACCTATACTGCAAAGCCTTCTGACACCAAATGCCAACAATGTCACTTCATTGTTTAAACAGAATACCAAAGAATCGCAATGCATTTCTCTACCCTATCATTTGGTTTCTCTCTCTCTCTCTTTCCCTCCTCTGAGACCATAAAACATGATAAGGGCAATAGTCTCTTTGTTTGCAGAAGATTTATATTTATAGGACATGCACAAGACCAGGATTCAATATCATTCCTGAGCACGCCTGGAATCCTTATGAGTGCTCAAGCTTTATCCCTTCTGTCATCTCTTTCCTCATCTATCCGCACTTCCCACTACACACCATTCCTTCAGAGATTGACCCACATCTTCACAGTGTAACTGAGTTATCACCATGGAGTGAGTGTCAGTCCGTCTGTGATTTACAGTCAGCATTATACACCAAACACACTCAGAGCTTTCAAAATATTCCCTCAGAGATGTTGCATGCATTACTGATCAGAGGGCTTTTTAATCTTATTATCCAGGTCAAGAAGGGGGAGAAATAAGCAGAATCTTGACCAAATCCAACAAGAACACACAAAATGTATGAGGACAGGGTACTGCTTAATTTTAGATGGGCTTAGATCAATACTTGATATAGCTTTTGGCTATTTGTGTCCTGCTTGTTTAACTTTCATAAGAAATTGGGTAATGAAAACTAAATAAATATTTGATGAAGCATCTTATTGCATTGTTGTGCAAACGATATAAACAGAGTGATTTCACAACATTGAAAAGCTTTTCAAATTGAACACGCTATTTGACAAAGAAATTCATGAATGCATCAGATTGTAAGGGGAAAAAAGCTATCTAACCCTCCATCCCCCACTACCCAAAATGCAATTCAAATACAGATTCTCACAAAACATCTAGAATATGTACCTTTTTTGATGTGAATAAAGTGAGTCCTGAGTCCTTGTCTTGTATAATGTCAGAAGGTTGCTGCTGATCTGCTGGTGGTTTCCTTGAGAACTGAGACAGATGTCATTGGGGACACCTGCTTGAGTATAAACCCAGCAGTCCCCTCAACAGATTTAGGCCCACAGGATCAGACGCCTGCCCCCAAATAGAGCTCATCCCATTTGCAATTTGGAATAAAATATTTGTAAAACGTCTTCATGTTTTTTTTTAATGTAATTTCAAAATGAGAACTTGCTTTGTATCCTTATACATCAGAAGTAACACATTGCAATCAATCAGAAAATCCTGGAAATCCAGAAAAACCAGAGGCGAGAATCAGTCAGAATGGTTAATTCACAAGATTAAGAGCCGGCAGTAAATTGTGGTGAATTCTGCATTATTCAGGATGAGGAGTTTAAACAAATCCAAGGGGCTTACAGTATCTTACCAATGGTTTATTTTCGGGGTTTGTGGGGGGTGGGTGAGGAAGCCTCATTCTCAAGACACCAAGCCATCTGTTTGCTCGTTTCCTGGTGGGTCCATATCTAGACCAGAGTGATTGACTGACAGCTCTGTAATCCAAACACCCCTCTTGTTCCACTTGTGAGGTCCACACATAAACCTGTAATTTCATAAAGATACAGCATCTCACTTAGCTCAGAATAAGGCAAATCAAAAAAGCAAAATTCAACAATTTATGAAAATAAATGGCTGCACATTTCAGGGCATATGGAAACAAAGAAGGTAAAGTGTATTAGACTGCCTGTTTCTTACTAGATCTTTATGAAGATGCATTATTGATGAATTATTTCATACCATGATAAACTATTAAGAGTTACACAGATAACATGGTTTGCCCTATGTATTTTCATTCAGTGGCAAAAACTCACTGTTGACATTTTAGTAATGATTGTGCAGTAGAGGCCAAATTAAATGCATCCATTTCAATTCTCAGTAATTTAATTAAAAATGAAATTAAAACTGAATGACATGAAAAGGGAAAGCATCTGGATGATATAATAGTAGCAACTATTGGCTATTGTAAAACATATGCTTACAGTAATTAAGTTTTTCAATAGACAATTTGACAACAAATATAATTGTAAATGTCTATGCAAATGATATTTAGGCCAGTAAGATATTCTGGAATGTACTTTAAGCCCCAGTGTGTTGTTCTTTGGGGTTGTGTCCTGCTCTGGATTCAGATCATATTTAGAGGGCAGCCATTTTGCAATCTGGCACGACAGATGGCTGTTTGTAAAAATAAATAACCTGTCCCCTTCCCTACTCATGTTTCGTGACTGATCCAGGAGGAACCAGCCATTCAAAGTCTTGCACAATTTACGACATCCCCCCGCCCCCAAGGTGAATGACAATTTAACATTTCTGACATTTCTGTCTGAGATCATCCAGAATGACATGAATAGATTGAATAGAATATCAACCATGAAAACACTTCAAATTAACAGATTTTCTTTCAAAGCCGAATTTTAGCCATGGGCAAAGGTAACCTCATAATAGTCTTTATTTGTTCATGCTTTCATTACCATCAATTACATGAAGGTAACATTCCATTATGTATTTGTTTTCCAATCCCCTGTATCAGCACTAAAATCAAGTCTATCTTTTTACTCAAAGCCTTGCCAGCTAATCTTGACTCTGAGGAGTGACACAGAATTCTAATAAACCGCTATCGCTGAACCATAGGGGAAGGTTCTTATCTGAAGGGGCCCAGCTTGTGTTACCGTCAGGGGTTATTTTTTACACCCTGTGAAAAAGGACCAGATTTCTGTCTTTGTTCAAATGCACCCATCCAAAACTCATAAAGCATCTCTCCTTTGGCCAGTGCATGCAAATCTCATCTTATCCTTTCTGAGATTTTATATTTGGTTGCCAAGGGAACAGAGGACACAAGCTGTAGAGGTTCTAGACAACTGTAGGATATGAGGTTGAAGCAAGCAAACGCACATGCGCCCACAGTACTTGAAGACCAAATTTTCCACCTGTATACTCAGAATAGCCACAAACCGGAGATGAAATTAGGTCAAATTGGTCTGAATAGACGCCCATACTCTATAATGTTGGACACAGAGTCAACGCGAAATGGAAAAATCAGGAGTGACAGCTGCAATGAGCAGGGCCTATCTCCAAAACTCATGAAAATGAATGAGCCCCTGAAATGTGTTTATCTGGAGACTAGGGTTAGACTAAACTGATTGAGGATCATTAAAGCCTGAGAGCGGATAGACAGGAGGAGATTTACACTGTAGTCCACTGGGAGTCATTTTCCTGGTTTCTCTCACCCTTAATTGTCCCATTATAGTCACGGCATGAAGAGAAATACAACCCTGTTCAAGTTCAGCTTTTCATTGAGAAATGTCATTAAGTGAATGTGTAACAGAGGGCAGCCAGGTCTAATTCAAAATTAGCTGTAACATTTTGTCTCAGATTACGGCCGTTGCTTTTTATTTTTCTGATTTATGCTAAATCAGTTAGGTCCTCCTTCTGTGGGCATGTATTAGATTATCAGCGTTCTATTGTTCATGCCACTCAGAGAGTTTTTAATCAGTTTTCCTGCTGAGGTCATATTTCATTTAGACATCTCTAAATTGTGCTAACATATTTAGAGGCAAATGTTTTCGCATACAAGGTTATAATCACAGTATTCAAGTTGATTACTTATGATACTGATATCCTTTAAATGAAAATGAAATGAAAAATACTGTAAAACGGTAATATTATGGAATATCACAATTAAAACCACTTTTTTATGTAATGTATGATGGTAAATTAACATTTTCACCATTCTTAAGTGTCACATGATCCTTCAGAAATCCTTATATACTTATTTAGTGTTTAAGAAATAGTTCCTATTTATGAATTATGAATGCTGAAAACAGTTGTGCTGCTTAATATTTTTATGGAAACTGTCATGCATTTTTCAAGATTCTTTGATGGATAGAAAGTTTGAATCTTGTCATTACAACATTGTAAATGTCTTTACTGTCAATATTGATTAATGCAATGTGTCCTAACGGAAGTAGGAACTTTGTGTTACAGTAAAATAAAAAATAAATAAATAATAAATAAAATTTCTGTCTTTCAGTCCCTTGCTTTGTTGCTATAGCATCCACTGTGCAATAACAATTTCATCAGTGTACTTTTCCTCCCCTTCATCTCTTAACAAGTTATACCCAGTAGCACACACACACACATACGCATGAATGAAAAAAAAGTGTTGCTTAGTTATTATGTTTAATAGTCACCTTCTTCGAACCACTGATTCACTTACACAACATCATATCATAATTTCAAGCAAATTTATTCAGATGCAGTAGTGAGATGAACTGGTGTTGTCTGAATTTGTGAGTTGTTTACTTTGGAATTAGTCTGTCCTTTTTCACCTGTTTAACGTATTCAGGCTGATTTCACAGTTATCCTCTTCACATTTATAGCATGATTACGATCTCAATTAGAATGCACAAATGTCAAATGAGGCAAAAGACATTTACACACTGTGATGTTTTATGTTATGACATTTCTACTGTGGCATTATTATGTTGCAAAATTTCTCATCTCATTTGTTTTGAGGTGGTACTGACTCTCTTGCCTCCTCAGAGTAAAAAAAAAAAAAAAAACCTTGGAACAACTGCCAAACATGTATATGATGACATGACCTAAACAGTATTTTGCTCACAGTTCTAAACAACAGCATCTGTAAAATCTCAGCACATCAGTAGATATCATCATAACTCAAGGGCTACCATCTGTTGTGAAAGGAAAGATATTGTGTACTTGGACAATACTGACTATGTTACCAAAAATAAATGTGACGCTGGACCACAAAACTAGTCTCAAGGGGCAGTTTTTCGAAAATTTAGATTTATACATCATCTGAAAATCCCCTTTGAAGTTGTCCAAATGAATTCTTAGCAATGCATATTACTAATCAAAAATTAAGTTTTGATATATTAACAGTAGGAAATTTACAAAATATCTTCATGGAACATGATCTTTACTTCATATCCTAATGGTTTTTGGCATAAAAGAAAAATTAATAACTTTGACCCATACAATGTTTTTTTGGCTATTGCTAAAAATATACCCCAGCAACTTAAAGGTCAAGTTTTTCGTGTTTTTTTTTAAGCTTTGATTGTGTTTACAGTGTGCAATATAACATGTGTTGATGTTTCGCGTGTAAAAAAACACAGTATTTTTCACACAATTCACTTATCTGTATACCGCTGTTTTCACTGTCATAAAAAAGGGTCTTCCTCGTTCTATGAAGTCCCTCCTTCAAAAATACGTAAAGAGTTCTGTTGGGCCAGCAATTCCTATGTTGTGATTCGACACCAGCTTAGCGCACGCTGCCCTCCTGGAAACGTGATTGGGCTAGTTTTGGACTAGTTTTGAGAAGCAAGTGGGCAGGATTTATTTTGAAAACCTGGCAACCCTGATCTGAAAGCGCGTGCTGGAGATGTACTTATAATCACAGGAGCGTTTTTACTGACGAGATGCGCATGAAAATCACATTCGATTTTTTGCACAGCCCTAACATCTAGTTAACAAAGCTAAACAGCGTTGCCCTTTGTGTAATAAGTTACAGAAACTGTTAAACCATTAATCTCCAAGTACAGAATCCCTGGGAAGCCCAAACAAAGGTGATTGGACTCTGAGATGAAAATAACAGTGTTTTGACGACATGACGACAAACACAAACAATTCCTTCTTCTCCGTCGGAGCACAACAAGGTCACGCCCCCTTTTTGTGTATTCCTGTGGGCGGAGGTTAGTCAAAAAACTGTTCTAGTGATGTCATTAATGAAGGAAGTAGAGGGATGTAGTCCAAACTGGCCGTTCGATGTACGCGAATTCTGTTAACTAAAATATCTCGCTTGGCATTGAACTTTGAGCTTTAGAATTTTACAGATATTATTTATACTCTAACAACAACATTACACACTAACTAAAGTTTAAAACATGGGATCACGAAGAACGGGACTTTAAAGACTGGTTTTGTGGTTCAGGGTCACAAATAGTTTCCACCGAACTGATAAACAGTTAGAGCAGCAGCTGTGGCCTAATGGTTAGAGAGCAGGACTAGTTACCAGAATGTAGCCAGTTCGAGTCTAGGTGCTGGCAGGAGTTGTAGGTGGGTGAATGAACAGTGCACTCTTCCACCCTCAATACCCATGGCTGAAGTGCCCTTGAGCAAGGGACTGAGCCCCCAGTTGCTCCCTGGGTGCTGGATTTATAGCTGCCCACTGCTCTGGGTGTGTGTTCACTTCTCACTGCTCTGTGTGTGTGCACTTGGATGGGTACAGAGCAGAGCACCAATTCTGAGTATGGGCTACAATACTTGGCAAATTTCACGACTTTCTTTTTTTTTCACTTTCAAATGTCTGTTCTGACCAACATTATATGTCTACATAACCATCATATTTTTGAAGATGCAGTTTGAGCAATTGAATGTGATTTCTTTCACTAAGGAGCATATCTTTAAAATAAGTAGGAATAATCCACTGACATCTTACTCCTATTTCTTGCACTACATTTTGAGGTAATCTGGTTTCCTCATCAGCAGACAAGCTTACAGCGAACACACTACGAGAACATCCCTCAGTGAACTCTGCAGACCTGGAGGAAGTACCCTTTCCCTTGGGAGACCTCCTGTAATTTCCTTTTAGAGATCAAGTTGAAGAAAGCTCCCTCTCGCTCCTTTGCTCAAAGAAATTCCCCAAAGCGTTTGCTAAAATTGCTTTGTGCATTTTACACCACAAGCTCCACTCTTCTATTTAATGCCATTAACAAACTGATTTGAAACTAATTTACATTTTAATGTTCATTTTATTGAATAATAGCTGATGAACATTATTACTGATTATTGAAGAATATTGTTTAACACTATAATGGCCAACAATATGTCATTATTTAGCATTACTGAGTATTATTATTTTTTAATATACACTAATATTTGAGGTCAGTATGAATTTTAAAAATAGAAAATAGTACTTCTATTCTGCGAGGATGCATTAAATTGACTTTTTTTATACCTAAAAGACATTTTTAATGGGAATTACTGTGTGTTGCATTTAAGAATGATTTCTGAAGGATAATGTGACACTGAAGACTGGAGTAATGGCTGCTGAAAATTCAGCTTTACTATCACAAGAATAAACTACATTTTAAAATATATTAAAATAGAAAACAGTCATATTATTTCATAACGTAAATTATCTGCCATTGTCATCTGATATATTTGATTACATAGTGCAAATCTCTTTTTCCGCAACAGCTCTAGGAATGATAGTGAGAAAAAAAAAAATCTGTCCAAAGGAATAGTTTTGCACAGACATGCAAACCGCATTTTCTGATTTATTCCTTTCACTTTGGCCTATAATTCCAAGTCAAACTTTTATATACATTTCAGATCCTAAAAATGTCCAAGTTGAACACACTTAAATGATAATTTTCTCTGATGAAACACTGCTATCCATCTTACTTTAGTGCTTTGCTGCCTCACCGAGAGCTTTTGGTGCTTTGGTGAATAGCTGGGCTCAATAGAACCACTGTGTACACGTGGAAATTGAAGCTCCCTATAGATCACCCCCTCCATTTTCAGCTCCTGATTCCCCTTTAAGACCCTCTGGAGAGTGCAGAAAACCTCACAGTCCACACAGATTTTATCATCCTCTGACTCTGGACCTAGTCAGTAACCTCAGAGAAATGGGCCCCCCCCCACTTCACAATGGGCTATCAATTACCACAAACACCTCTGAACTCATGTTGTCGGTCATATGTCAGCTATCTGACAATAATTATTCCTGAGAAAGTTTTGACTAATTTTAGGCTATCAATTTTTATCCATTTATCACATCAAAACAATTGGTACTTAAAATATCCAGTACTAAAAGTCTAAAGGCTGGAATACACTACACAACCTTTGCCCAGATATTTTTCACTAATCTACGTACAGTCTGAATATCCGAGCCAGTCTGTGGATTTGGGGCTGTTGGAGTTAACAGATTTAGCAGAAACTGTATGTTTCTATGTGAGGTCAGCAAGTACATGATGCATAGTCTTTTAAAATCTGTTCAGATTTTAAATGTTGTATCGTTTATTCCAGTCTTAAATCTTTCAGCTGTTAAATTATCTTTCATTTTTTACACCCGCAATAAGATGTCAAAAACGGGGAAATGAGCTTAGATTAATCAACATACAATGGTACTTCTGGTTATTTGCATTCCGGTGGCTGTCTTTTGGTCTTAAACATATTTTGCCTAACATCCCTCCCTTATATGTCCCTTTCTGGTATCTGTGTGTGAAAACAACGATGGGAAGATGGGAAGTCAATATTAATACATTAGCTTCATGTTCAACACATTTAAGTCTTATGGTCAGAATTTAACAACAGTATGATAGCTGCATGTTTTTATTTTTATGTTTATTCATGTTTATTCGATGTACAGTCCACTTATACCTGGATTGATGGGTCAAAGTAATTTACAGTATATGCAATGAGTTGAAAATGGTGGTAATCAACAGCATGCCTCAGATTGTGGTAACAAATATTTTAGCCTGAAAAAAAAATCTTTAAATCTTTTTAAACAGACACGCCTAACTCATAAAACTCAATTCAAACCTTATTTGCAAAAACAGTTCAACTGATTCTTGCAGATTGCCCCTGAAAACAATTTATTTGCAAATCATCTACCTCTGCATTACAGTCTCCATGTTATCAAACACTCATTTCAAGTAATCACAAATTCATATAACGTATGGAACAGATGTGAAAACCATGGATAAGTTCAGCTTGCAATCCATAACTGAGGGGCTGAAATATCTGACAGTTGAAACTCACTTTCTCTCTCATCAAAAGACAGAACTGCCGAGGTGAATGAGCTATGCTGGGAGAACTGGGAATATGAATGAGTTAAGCAGCTGTCTGTATACCATCATCTTTCTGATTTGTGAAATTAAATATCTTTCATTAGGTTCTCTTTATAGGATGTCTATTTTTTGAGGCAGTATTCCTGAAATGTCATGTATAGGACTTTAGACATACTTTAATGACCAACAAGATGTGTATAACAAGAGGCATACAAATAAACAAATTGTATACACAGAAATTTCCATTAAAGGATTACATATAGCAACCCAGTGAGGGCTGTTAAGGGGAAATTTAGAAAGACATTTTGTGTTGAAAGCTATTTTTTATGATGTTGAGAAAAAAGGACTCACCTGAAAACCGATACACTAGTTCACCCTATGGAGTGTAATCTTGCATAAGGTCAAACTGATCTTTTTAATAGGCTGGGCTTTTAGGTATACTCTGCTTTTAGAACAGAGATAACATTTAACTTGTAGCCAATGAACAGATATAGGAAAACCAACCCAAGTGGGTTTTTCTAACTCTGCAAGGGTTCTTTTTACATAATGGTCAATAAAGATACTTACAACTAGAGCCACATCTGCTTCAGATAAATGTTTGCAGCTTCTATTCTTAATGGCCATACTGTGCTTGGGAGAGATTTCTAATCATTGGGAGATGTTATGGCTCTTGTACTGTCATGGCTCCTTTTAAACGATGGAAAAGGAAGTGCGTTTAAGTACTTAAATTCTCAAAGATGTGTGCTTCCAAAACAGATCAAAGGTCAAAGGATACACAAACCAGATGGTGTTTCTTATACTGTAATTCCCAGGTAGAAAATCATAGCTGCCTCTCTCCGAAGGTACAAATAGAATCCTTATGTTTTAGGGTTTGTAAAAGTAAATTTTTGGACTTTTGGATATTTGCTGAAATACACAATATGGACATACTGAAATAACATGCTGAATAAAGCAAATGCTGCTGTTGAAACATTAATAATGTACCTTTTAGTGCAAATATAGCATGTAATATACATGTGATAAAATCACTTTATGACACTTTTATCTGTGATCCTAAGGCATCCTGAAAATATAATTAGAAGCAATTAAAACTTAACAGAGGTCTATTGCATATAATGATAGTAAATGTATTATTATATTTATATATGGTTAACATCCATTTAATTTTTCTTTGCCTAAAAGAGTTAGCAAAGAGTGGCACAGCTTACCCCATAAATTAATCTTAGACAAAAGGGTTCTCTGAAACTTGTTTGATTTCCTGAGGGAAAAATAAGGCGTCTTCATCTCACAGTGATTTATTCAGTAGGATAAAACTTAGCCCAGGCATTTATGTCTTGGCAGAGATAAGAGAACTGCAGAAGTTCATGCAACAAAGCTAAATGGACCATAATTAGGCAGAGGTACATCAAGTGAAAATCACCCTGAGCACACGCACAGCTGGACCTCTCAGAAATGTTCTCACTCCAGGCGTGAGTCCTTCGCGAGTGTGCCACAGAGCCTGTAAGAATAGAGGCCGGATTGAGGCGTTTCTGCGTAATTACGTATTGAACTAGCCGTGGGGAATGACCCAGTTTCATTGTAATTGCCAGCAAAATTCTGCATGTCCATGGGTGAAATCTCTTCCCTGTCAACCCACATCTTTAAAAGCTCAACAAAGATTCTCTATAATTATTTGTTCTGGGTTGGAGGCTTTTTGCAAATGGGAAGACTCACAGTTAAACAAGTGACAGAACCAAAAAGCAAACAAGCCCTCCTCCAGAGTAAATTAAACACATGCTATTGATTGAGTGAACACTGATTTCAATTAAAGTTGAAGACAGATTAATGATATCAGTGTGCAGAAGAGCCAAACAGAGAGCACATAGAGTGCAGGTTAGTGCACAGCATATGGACACTTTCACACTCATGACGGTGGGAGATTGAGTTTGGGCTGGAAGTGGCAGATCAATCCTGTCTTTTTGAATCAAAGTCAACTAATGCATTCGTGCTGATAACAAAAATGCCAGATCTATCGCAAAGACTTGATGAGAAGTAAATTATAATAGTATGTTGTTTATTGTAAAGTGTTACCAGTATTTTAATATCACAAGTGTCTCCAAACTCCAAAAAATCTATTCATCGGTCCTTACAACAGTATTGGACATGATCACTTTAGCATGGACAATGAACTATAAAGAGTTTTCACTGGAAAAGTAAAACATTTTCCAGTAAATGCATTACACTCCATAGAAACAAAAATTAAAACAAGACTATAATGGCTCATTTATAGAAGAATCCTGTTACATACAGGTCAATAGTCTGATAATCAGAACCAGGTTTCCCTTAATTTGTCCGTCTGTCGCTCTCTTTTGGTATTAGCCAATGTGATTAGCATCTGTCACTGCCAATGTACTGAAGGTCTTGCTGCCCTCTGCTGTAACAGTCTCGGCATTCACAATTACAGTAATATGAGGTACACTGTGAAGTCACTTAAGGGCAGTGATGAAGTCCAGACTAGCCGACCAGAAGAGAGTTGAGTCTGAGTCAATGACAATGACTCAACTACAACACTGAAGCTCACCCATAAATGAACACTTTCATGTACTCACTCTCCTGTTATTAGAAACCATTCTCATTCTTTCTGGGAAAACAATGAATGGGGATTGATTTCGCAAAAAGTTATATGTTATCATAAAAAATTGATAAAGTTATCATTCGGTTTCATATCAGTTATCATATGTCCAACTGACTATTTTAATGATGGTGTTTTTGAAAAACATCATCATCAGAAGGCCATGCGATTTATTCTCAGCTGCTCTTTCTGTTCTAATCACAGGAGCAGAGCTCCACAGGAATGTGTCCCCATCATTACCAGCAGGAAACACAGCTGTCTTTTACACTCGCTCTAGATTTTTATGACTTCTGTTGCTCCATATTTATAGTCTGCTCATTGATTCTCTCATACACTAAATTAGTTCTAAACTGTCTGCAGAATAGGAGAAGCCAATACCACAGAAAAACTGACTCATATAAAAAACAGAAGCACAATCCAATTGAAACCAATGGACACTTGAGAAAGTCTTGATACAGTGGCGCATGGACAATAGTGCTCTGTTCCAGGCAGCTGGGTTCCCCTCCTCAGGCTTTGTCTGAGGTCAGGGCTTCCCCGGTGACATCACTGCTCAGCTGATTTTTAAGCACCCGGTTTTCATTATTTCATGGGAGACACAAAGACTTACTCACAGGCTCTCCATTCACATTTGGCGGACAGACTTGAGACTGAATTTAAATCCAAGTCACAAAAGGACTGAAGGGATTAGAAGTCTGATTCTGAATTTCAATTTCTGTGAATGGTTTTATATGACAGTTTCTTCATTACAATTAAAAACATGACATCAGTAAATAGAGTGTTTCTCTTAATTATGAACCCAAGTGTTAACAAATAAAAATCATCCAGATAATCATATCCACACTTATATTAAACTATTATCAACATTATTTTGAACATTAGTTATTTCCCATGGCCCTTGTCCTATGGCCAGCATGCTAATCTAATGCTGACAGTATTTGGGATTTTAGAAATATGAGAAGTGCAACAATAACGTACGTGACCCAGCTGGAGTGTTCCTGCTCCAGATTTGACAGCTTTTAAAAGCTCAGGCCTGGAGCTATAGACTGCTTTCAGAAATAAAGAGACAGGAAGAAAGAGGAAAATAAACAATGTAGAAGATGTTGTATAAGATTCATTTTGTAATGAAAGAGCACTGCAAAAGTTAATCCATACTACTGGTGTGGACTGCCGCTGAAAGCCCATCCTAATGGTAGACTGAGTTTAATGAGGTCTCAAGTGGATTCTCAATACTGAGCCTAAACATTTCTCCTGATTCAGACAGAATTTGTCTGGCCAAAAAAGTGACATTTGTGCTATTTGATGTTAAAAAAGTTTAAGCCCAGTATGATTTACAATATATAACAGTACATAATGTTTACACATATATTTTTGCATGTTTTAATATACTCTAAAACATATATTTACACATACTGTATTCAAACAATATTCACATACTGACAGCATTAATAAACCATATTTACATACAGTATGTATAGCTAAAAAAAAAAAAAAATTATGGATTCTTTATATTAAATAAATAATAAAAATAAATTAACTGCAACAAAAAGTATATTTTATATAAATGTTGTACTTTTGAACATTCTACACATCAAAGAATTCTGGAAAAAATAATGGTTCCACAAAAAAAAAGATATAAAAAAAATTACACAGCACAACCATTTTTTTATATATTTATAAAAAGAAATGTTACTTACAGCAAATCAGCATATTAGAATGATTTCTGAAGGATCATGTCACACTGAAGATTGGAGAAATGGCTACTGAGAATTCAGTAGATCATTGCAAGAGTAAATTTAATTTGATAATGTATTCAAATAAAATCTTTCACAGTATTACTGTTTTTATTGTAATTTTGATCAAATAAATGCAGCCTTGCTGAGCATTAAACATAAAAAAAATCTTAATCCCAAACTATTAAACGGTAGCTTGTAGGCAGAGAAATGTAGAGTGACAATAACTTGTTACAATATATTATGCTGTACATTATATAAAGAAACAAAGTTAAACATAATTACGAATTAAATCATCTAATAAATTTGTATGTTTAATGCTTAAAATGCCTTTTAGATGCTGTCAGTAAGCTAATAAGGTAAGTTTCTTTGTCTATATACAATAGATTTGAGAAAATGCATGAGCTAGAATTGCAGTTTGCATCCTGTAGTACCTGCAATTGCTAATGAGTTCACATGCGTTTTCCTCTCATATAGACATAATTTCATCATCTGCATTGATTTCAAAAGACATACTGCTGCAACCCAACCAGTCTGTGCAGAATGGTCCTTCTAAAGAAAAGAGAAAATAAGCTGTTTTCTATCACCTTTGAGAATAAAGTCCCAAATCACCTCAGATAATTAATTCTTTAGCAAGGAAATGACTTCTGGATAAGTAACAAATGTGTTTTGCATTTAAGTTGCTGTAGCTCTGGGCTAGAACAGTATAGTGACATTTGGAAATAATTCAGTTTCAAGAAGTTAAAGGGTAAATGGACAATAATTTCACAGGCTTAACTTTATCCGGGTGCATGGCAGACATGGGAAATTATGCAGTTCACCTACATTTCTCACGTTTTTGGACACAAAGGCAACTATGTGATAATGGTGTTGAATCCTGTTATATTACTAACATATGGTTTATTCAGTTCAGTAGGTCTATCTAAGCTACATCTGTATTTAAATATTTAGCCAGCAGATATTACCCAGTGGTCTGGCAGCTGAAACGGGCTCACAAAGCTGTTAACAAACGTATCTTTATGTGGTTCTCTGGATTCCAGAAGACAGTTGGGGACTTTAAGAGAAATGGAGATTTATGACCTTTCTTACTGTTTATCTTTTTTCCTGTTGGGGTCAATTCTAAAACAGGAGCACTTGCTACCACAGGTCAGTGCGCACTGTACCAATTAAGAGTTGAAAAAGATGTCTACAGACATTACCTTGTGCTTTAGAAAGTGAAACAGACACTTCTTGAGTTTAAAAACTACATAGAGACAAGGCGAAATGATGGGATATTTCACCCAAAATGAAAATTACCAAAAAGATTCACTCAACATCAAGCCACCCTAGGTGTATGACTTTCTTCTTTCATCGTACACATAGCAAACAGTACATCTTTGTTTTCCCCCTGAGGTCATGACCTCCTTAGGCTTACCAGAAGGTTTGCAGACATTTCACATATTAGTTGAACCCCTGCTACTTTATGTATGTTTATACAAAGCATTGTTCCATGCTACAGGGTTTTACGGAGACCTTTAGTCATTCATCAATGTCTCTCCTGACTTCCTCTGTCTGAAAGCCACCATTTCATTCATTATGCACTTGTTTCTCAAACACTTACAAAGTCAGAACTTTTTGTTTTATTTCATTTACCAGTTTCTTTTGAGATAATTGATAACAGCATCCCAAGGTTTCAGATATAGGATGAAGAAAAACAAATGTTTCACACAAAAATGGTTTCCTCACACAAGTCCCACAAGGCTTCAAGATGGAGGAAAATTGACTCGAGCTGTCCTCTATGAAAAACCAATTCTTCTCAGAGTAACTGAAACAAAATGTAGTGCCGGAGCATTCACAGCTTTGGGCTTGAGAAATCCCTAATCTATTAGTGCATCCAGCAGAGGGGCAAAATGAGTCCACCATGTTGTAGAGGTGTCTAGGCATCTACTCAACTTCTTTCTCTCTCTCGTTTCCTTAGAACCACAGAGGGATCACTTATGCTGTCCTCTCCTTTTCTCAGCCTCCTGTTAATGCTATACTACTGTTTAAACACCTCTACCTCAGACCTCAAAAACAGAAGTGAAGCAACCAAATCACTGTCATTATCATGTACAAAACATCCTACCAAGCAAACTACAGACATGCTCCAGGTGCCCGTGTAGGAGCATGACCCTGTAAAACTATGTTAGTGACATGATCAAAGTGGAAAGTTATTTAAAAATGTGTAAAATTGTCTGTAGGCTATGTCTGGAGAACTAAATAAATAAGTAGAGGTAATCTGTAAAAATTAAGAGAAGGTGTTGAAGTAATAAGTAGTTTTCAACTAACTGAAAGTAGCAATGCGGCCAACTTAAAGGGTTCACCGAAAAATTACTCTGTCATCATTTGCTCACTCTTATTCCATTCCAAAGCAGAATGAATTTCTATTATCTGTGGAACACAAAAGGAGATAATTAAATTAACATTTGGTTGAGTGAGTTTTTCGCACTATCCTACTTTTTTGAACCATAGTACACAGTTGAACAGCTAAATGTGTGTGACCTTTTCCAACGCTATTATGTAATTTGTGAGTGTGAGGACGCGCATCGTGGAGCTAGTGCAAGATGTGCATTTGTAGTAAAAAAAAAAAAAAATGACTGATTGTTATCGCTAGATAAGACCCCTATTCCTTGGCTGGGATCGTGTAGAGTCCTTTGAAGCTACACTGACACTGTAACTTGGACCTTCAAATCATTGGCCACCATTTAAGCCCACAATATGGAGAAAAATCCTGGAATGTTTAGCTCAAAAACTGTATTTTCTTTGCAAATGAAGACAGAAAGACATGAACATCTTGGATAACATGGTGGTGATTAAATTATTAGAAAGTTTTTATTCAAGTGAACTCATCCTTTAAGTTTATAGAGCAGACAAGAGCAAAAAAAAAAGAAATTACATGTGGCTCACTAATAATTTGCCAAATGTGTTTTAGGTGAATAACAACCTGATATATAGCTCACTTTCTAAGAAAATCTTGACTAAATGCACCTTATTTGCCAAACACCTAAATACATATATGAAAAATATAATAAAATAAAGAATTTATCCAACCAACCAGATATATTAAATAACCAGCTTTTGTGTTCTGCAGAACAAAGAAGTCTTACTTTAAAGACAAAAGGGTGTACTTTCAACAGACTTTTTAAATATTTGTGGTCTTCAGTCATACCATTCGCCTTGTTAGACCATGTCCCCATTCCGTCCTTATACCTCCTGAGAGCTGACAAGAGAGGAGGAACAACACCATATATTCTGTACTTTGCTCTGCATTTATATTCTTGAAATTTCTACCTTTCCTTAAAACAGACATCCCTTTTTATTTCTAAATGACCCAAATTTTGAGTTGTGTTTTTTTTGTGTCCCCTTCAATTTCCTCAGTAGCTGCTGGAGCTGTGGCACAGTGGGTGGTGTACGTGCTCGTGGGAACATAGGTTTGGATCTGACCTGTGCCGTTTCCCAGACCTGCTCCACTTCTCTCTCTCTCTTCCTCCACTTTCCTGTCTACTCCTCATTGTCCTTTAGAGAAAACACTAAAGGCAATAAATACAGTTTCTCAGTAGCTGTGAAGACAAACCATGTTACTCGATGGTTTAACATGAAGTCTAAGCTGCATCACAGTCAACATAGGCAGCGATATGCAACAAAGTGCAAACATCTGTGAGACTGTCTGCGCCTAGCTGAACATACTGCAGACATGCAATAAACCCCTGCATAATACACTTCCTAATGAGAACCATATTGAGTTCCTGCTATTTCAAAAAAAAAAAAATCCCCTTTCTCGCAGGCTTTTGCAACGCTCGATCAGTGAGAAAACAAGGCCCTTGAACAAAAACAGTAGCTGCTGACAAGAAAAACACAGCCTTTTCGAGAGGCCCTCCTATCTCACAGTAGCTGTGTTACTGAAAGAAAAGAAAAAAAGCATGGTGATCCACAAAGTTTAGAGACAGAACCTCCTCTACGCCTAACCACACAAACCTCCACTAGGTTATAAAACCAATGAAGAATGGATTAATTGTTAAGTGAGAGGACATCTCACAAGGAGAATCAGATGAAGACTGAGTTGATGGCAGTGGCAATGGTAGTCATCTACATCATTTCAAAATGCTATTCAAGTTGAACAAAGATAAAAACATTCTATTGTTCTTCAATTATTTTTATTTTTCTGCTTGGATGAATTCTTTATAAAATTATTTTCACTGCTATGTTCCAGCTATACATTCCAAGCATCTGGTGGTCCAGAACATTTCAGGTTTTTGTCAATAAATCAGTCTACTGTAAAAGCCAAAAACCGTTAGTTTCCAGTTGGTTTGAAACTTTACATACATTCATACTCAATGCATGCCATGCTGAGCAGCTCTGAAACAGGCTCTGTATTTTGCCACAAGGTGTTTAATGCACAGTTTTAAATGAATAAGCCAATTTGCAAAATGCTTTAGTAAAAAAGCATCTGGAAAAGAAATAAAACGTAACGTACAATGTGTAGTTGTTCCAAAACCTACACTGCTTCGCTATCTACAGCTCACATAGCCATAGTCACCCTTCTAAAGGTGCAGTCACATTCACTGTTGCTCGCCAAATTTTCACAAGTGAAACCCAGTCATTTCAATAGGAATCCACCCTATCTGAATTTTTGTGACCAAAAGGTTTTTTTTTTTTGTTAAATTTGCCACATTGACCATTAGAAGTCTGCTTGGTTCGAAAGTGACTTCTGTGTGAGCTGTGCTTCCTACATAGATGTGGAAGCCACAATTCTCAATATAATATTGAATAGTTCAGTACGACATCCATGGTTCAATACACGCTTGTGAATTGTGTTGTTTTTTTTTTTCATTTAAATAATTTCCATGCGTTTGTGTGTGCCCATGAATTCACGCGGTGAGACAAAACACCTCCATGCTTTTGTCTCATGCATTTGAAAAAGTAACACACCAAACTATCTTCTGCTGTAATGAAAAGTGTTTCTGTTATGCCCCATGGCTCAAAAAGGACGTAACAAAAACGGGGACACACAAGAAAGTGCGAATAACAACTTTATTAACAAAACGGAACTAAACAAAAAGAAACAGAGTAACATAAAACAGTCAGGAATCAGTGGTGTAAAGTTAAGTGAATGCATGAGAGTGTAATGGTCTGTAGTAATGTTGAACACATCAAGTAAAGCAAGATTTAAATGGAACCCAAACGAAAACCAAGTCCAAAATGCAGCTCCCTTCTGGCCAGTTGTCGTATTGCTTTTTAAATGGCAAGGCAGGAAATCAACAGCAGGTGTCCTCAATGAACCCATCAGAAAGCAATGGCTGGAAGGCGGAGCAACACCACAATTCAATACAGGGATGACGCACAGGTCTTCACAGTTTCTAAACCTGTTGTCCAACAAAAGAGAATGTTCTAACATTTTTACTCCACAACATCAGTTGAATTAACGTCCTTTTGTGATCTGATGTGGCTTCTTATCACAGGATGAGGCAGTATAGTTATTCTATACTGTAATAAAGCCTATGTTGATTAGCTATGGATCATAAATATACTTAGACCAGTATGAAAACACCCGAGATGGCTTGAAGAACACAGATAAACTATTGTCAGAGTCCAGTGTTTACTGCCTTCATGTTTCACCATTCAAAATGTTTCTGTCTACTCTTTATTAAGTCACAGTGATAGTGATGCCTTTGTCCATATTAGGGATTTCCTGAAGCTCCATCAGTTCTATTAATTTTGGACTTTCAGCTGTGGTCAGTTGTTAATTTGCTCTGTATGAAAAGAGTTTTCCAAGAGGGGAAGTGAAAGTAAAAATTAAGAGACATATCCCAGCAGACTAACGGCTGTAAAGCAAAAGGTGATTCAGTGAATCAGTTTTGTTGTTGTTGTTTTTAACACATTGTTATTATATATTTCACTTAGATATTATAAGTTGCACTGAGCAAATAAAGCTGGATAAAACAACAACGGTGTCCATTTTCATTTCAGGCTGCAAAGCCAAACAATGTGATTATTTTAAAAGGGGTGATTCTTTTCTACACCCACTGTATGTACAGACCACAAATTTACTGATACCTTCAGTGGGTAGACTTCTTGATAGATATGAATATTACTACTCTCAAGCTCAAAGACAAGTTTCCATGAGCTCTGTGAGCTGCCCATCCTGAAAGAATGCAATGGCTAAACCTCTGAAACCCTCATAATTCACTCCTTTCTGCCACATAAGCATGCTAGTTTTCTTGCCATGCTTCTAGTCTTAAAGATGACAAATGACTCCTTTCCTTTAAGGAATTTCTTTTGATTTGTGGGAGTTTCTGGTGTCTAATAAATGTAGGCACTACCAGATGGTGGTAAAAAGTAGAAAATGAGCTGTTGCTCTAACATATGCAAGATTCGCTATTAATTATCCAAATGGTACTGTTTGACAGTATTCTGCACGCTCAAGGAAACACTGATTTTATGAAATTCACTCTACAGAAGATAAATACGGTCTTTTAAGACTCTTAAGAGAGTGCTGATTTCGTGATCTGCATATTGTTGAGACTATTCCTTGAAAATATAGGAAACGCTGCTCTGCTCTGTTTGGATTTAAATTGCATCATTAGAGGTTTCAGTGAGTTATGTACATGCTGAAATGCTGTCATGGGAGAAAACATTCTGGAGATTCTAGCATAAGTCTAGTGTTAATGTCTGATATCAAGGGAGTGTTTAGTGGAAACATTTTGCAGTCATGAACCATAACACTGTGGCAAGCAATGTCCAACCACTGCACACTGAGCTATCCCTTCAGACCTTGCTTTTCACCCTTTCACCTTTCATATGGTTGTGCATTCACACTACTTGTTGCCACCTATCGAATTAGAACGCAGAACAGGAAGAAGAGAAATGACCTAGACAACCCCAGGGCCCCTTTTTACAGTCATGTACCAATCCAGCTTCCTGCTGAGGTGTCATTAGATACTCTCGGCCTCCTGGGAGCAACTGCACTGCTCTCAACTTTGGACCATTTTCTGACCTTGAGAGCTGGGGTGTGTACCTTACAGAGGCCCACTTTTCACCTCTAACCTTCTGCTTTTATTGCCAATGCTGAGTTAATGAAGTGTTGAAGTATTTTAAAGCAGGAGATGAAACCAGGAGAAGCTTAGTCCTACTCATTTTGTCTTGGAAATTCACCAATGTACATAATACTACAAACAGAATTGCAAATTAAAGTATTCATCATCCTACTCTTAAAATTTATGTAATAACGGTTATCTCCACACAACTGAAAAAAGCCTCTAAAAGAGATGACCAATGACTGGTCAATGCCAAAAACTAATTTCCAATTTCACTCAGGAATTTATTGCATAGTAGAGACTGATTATTGTACATCTTATTCAGAATACACAGGGTAATGTAGAGTCTCAGCAATATTTTGTATTGCGTTTCAACCATTTGTGACCCTGGAGCACAAAAAAGTTTTTCAAAATGGAGATTTATACATCATCAATTATTTGTGTTATTGTGGTAGGAAATTTAAATATATATATATATATTCATGGAACATGATATTTACTTAATATCCAAATGATTTTTGGCATAAAATAAAAATTTATAATTTTTACCCATACAAGGTTTTTTTTTTTTTTTTTGTCTATTGCTAAAAATATACCCCAAGACTGGTTTTGTGGTTCAGGGTCACATTTGTATTTCGTTTCGATCTATTGGAATGAAATATTCTTCTGATCAATTTAACTGTACCTCGTCATTATCAATTTACGTATCACTGAGAACTTTCTTCCAACAAACATGATCAATATCACTATGATCCACTGAATAGAAAAGAATACTTTTGAAATCAGGTGTTGTGAATCAGTCAGTTTCAACAGAAAAAGGTACTGTGTACTGTATACACATGAATGTTATAAGTAAATACAGCTGGATAAAACAAACTGTTTTCATTTCAGGCTGCAAAGCAATAAACTGGTTATTTTAAAGGGGGTGATTCTTTTCTATAGCCACTGTATGCCTATAGCACAATCTTTTATTCTGTCCATGATCTGTCTAGAGTCTAGACACAAGCACAAAAGATTTTCTAAGAGTAGGTTTTATGATTAAATATTAAGTTTAGATGTATTTTGGACACACACACTTCTGATAAGGACCCTTTCTCCAAAAAGCTTGTCTACAATAAGAATGTAATGTCCTCCTTTATATTTTATCATATCCTCAAACCTGAAGTTTATTTTTTAATGAATTAGATGGGTTTTGTATTGCAATCTGAGCATGTTCCCTTTTAAGGTAAGATATTTATTTTTGATTATTAATTTCACGATTGACCCCTTCAAGGTTTAATGAGACAATTTTAACATCACTCATAACCTACCACCCATAAATGATATGAGTAGATTGAGGAAAGATATCTGAAATGTGGCCTCAGAGCAGACATGATAGGCACTCACAAAGCAAAACATAACCTTCATCTCCACCTTCTCCACCTCCACCTTCCACCTTCAATAACATGACTTAGGTGCCCTTGAGCAAGGCATCGAACCCCCAACTGCTCCCCGGGCGCCGCAGCATAAATGGCTGCCCACTGCTCCGGGTGTGTGCTCACAGTGTGTGTGTGTGTGTTCACTGCTCTGTGTGTGTGCACCTTGGATGGGTTAAACGCAGAGCACAAATTCCGAGTATGGGTCACCATACTTGGCTGAATGTCACTTCACTTTTTTTTTTTTTTTTTTTTTATAATTTCACCAATTTGTGTGAAGCACAAGAAATTTTGGTAGCCATGATGCAAAAAATACTGTGGGCTGATAGCCTTCAAACCCCTTTTTTTTATTCCTAGAAATTCATAATATTTTCTCGGCTTGACCTGTCACCCATCTTTTCAGACAGCATCCGCATTAACTTTTCTGTTTTAATTTTCACTTAACTTGTTTTCTGTCAAGGTAGCATTGTCTTCGAGACTGCGCTCCGTGTTGCTAACACATTTAATGAGGTCTTCAACACACTGCAAAATAGCACTCAAAGCATTCATGAACAGACCATTTCTCATCTGAAACTTTGCTGATACACTCGGTGACTTTGCATGTAAGCTTAAGTGAGTAGCCACATTCGGCTCTGCACTGCAGATTTCATTGGGCTTTTGGACCTAATTCATATAAGTATTCATCCATCCTTGCTAGACATGTTGTTGCTCCAAAACAAAGCCTAATTCAGATGTGAAATTAACTTTTTGTCTAGGTAAATGTCAAAAAAATGTTAAGTAGTAAGGGTGCTATCTATGCCTCTGTGCAATCTCTCAGCACATCAACTCACAAAAACACATCATTGCATGGCAGGAGGAAGTGCCACTTACAAACCACAATCATGCTACTTATAGACCAGAGTGAAGGTAAAAATAGACCACTGCATAAGCTATTACTAGAAAACCTCAAACTTTATATTCACATCACCAAATGGCAGATGACCATGGAGTATCAGAACATTTCTAACAACTCTCTGTTTGTCCGTACCTCAGCAGTAGCATCCAGCACTGTTCTTGGATTGTGCTGTGCACTGGATGTACCAGGTAATGTAGCGGCGCTGGTCATGCTCACCCAGCATTTAAAAGATGACAGTTTCACCCCAAAACTGATGCTGAGTCTGGCTGTCTCGGATCTATTGAGTCTGATATTTCTGCCTGTGTGGATTTATGCCCTTCTGAACGGCTGGGTTTTTGGCCAAGGTCTGTGTAAGTTATTTTCCTATGTAGTGTACTGGAGCCTCTACAGTAGTGTGCTTTCTGTCACCTTGTTGAGTGTGCAAAGGTACCTGCAGGTGTTGTATCCACAGCGATGGGCCAAGCTCAGGCAGAAGGGTCAAAAGGGGCTGATTTTAGGAATATGGAAATTAAGTGGAGCTTTGGGTTCTTATGCTCTTTATTACAGAAACGTGAAGCAGAAGGCTGGGCTTCTACGCTGTTATCAGGATTATAAGAATAAACAAGAAAAAATAGTCATCTTACTTGTCGAAACTCTAGTGATGTTTTTTGTGCCTCTCTTCAGCCTGTTGTGCTTCTACCATCGACTTCACCAACGGATAAATCGGTCGGCTTCCTTCAGAAGCCAAAGGCTGACAAAACTGTCTGTGAGGATCGTAGTGGCCTTCTTCATATTTGGGACCCCCGCTATGATCAACAACTTGGTCTTAATGGCAATTTCATGGGAATCAGATGGCAGCAACAATGTAACCGGTGCTCTTTTCTTCATCAACAGTTGTGTGAACCCCTTTCTATATGCCTTCTCAGCTCGAACGCTGCGATGCAGAAGAAAACAGCATTTAGATCAGCCACAAGAAAATCTAAATGAAAGTTAGTTAACACACTCAGACTAAAAATGTGCACTTCCTTTACTCCTCTGACTAAAAGTGCACATCTGCTGGCATCTGTTTCTATTATTAGTGTTTGTTTTAGTGTGTTCTTTTTTTATCTTACTGTATCTAAAGGGAAGTGCGTACAAAGCTTTTCATCATACTTTGTTTCCTCAACATTCGTCTCCTCAAATTGAATATACATTATTCCTTCACATTAACAGTGCATTGGGCCCTATTTTACAGGTTTTTCTTACAATTTAATTGTGTACTAATCTAGCTTATACTTTGAACTTGACATTGTGTATAAATATCAGCTTTTATAACAAATTGCTTGAGATTTTCCTAATTTGTAAGTCACTTTGTAAAAAGCATTTATTAAATGAATACATTTAAGCTAAATGCCCTCCATAAGTTAAAATATATTTTAACACACACACACACAAAAACAGTATACATTCAGACAAATGTAGTGTAATAAAGGTATTTTTTAACTACAACTGAAATTCTATTATTCTTGTTAGGTTGGGATCAGTTTTTACATTGTTTACTGGAAAGTTGATGCATTTGTTTTAAATATCTAATTTTACAATTTTTTTTATTTACAATAGTCTATCTATCTGCTGGTCATAAAAATGGTTTGATAATTCCTTATATTTAACATTTCTTTACTGCTTAAATTCTGCTGAAAAATATGTAATGGCTTCCTGTGACAACATGCATCACCACTGAGTAACCCTAGAGTCAGAAAGTGGGTAGTGGGTAGGCCTTAATTCACATCGCCCAGCTCAATTTCAGAGAAAGCGACTGTGATCATTATGCCTTGTTGAAAATAAAATTTCATAATTGCATTCCATTTATAAAGTTGTATTATTTAGACAAATATATATATATATATATATATATATATACACACACACACACACACACACACACTCACCTAAAGGATTATTAGGAACACCTGTTCAATTTATCATTAATGCAATTATCTAATCAACCAATCACATGGCAGTTGCTTCAATACATTTAGGGGTGTGGTCCTGGTCAAGACAATCTCCTGAACTCCAAACTGAATGTCAGAATGGGAAAGAAAGGTGCTTTAAGCAATTTTGAGTGTGGCATGGTTGTTGGTGCCAGACAGGCTGGTCTGAGTACTTCAGAATCTGCTCAGTTACTGGGATTTTCGCGCACAACCATTTCTAGGGTTTACAAGGAAGGGTGTGAAAAGGGAAAGACATCCAGTATGCTGCAGTCCTGTGGGCGAAAATCTCGATTTCTGTTGAGACATTCAGATGGTAGAGTCAGAATTTGGCGTAAACAGAATGAGAACATGGATCCATCATGCCTTGTTACCACTGTGCAGGCTGGTGGTGGTGGTGTAATGGTGTGGGGGATGTTTTCTTGGTACACTTTAGGCCCCTTAGTGCCAATTGGGCATCGCTTAAATGCCACAGTCTACCTGAGCATTGTTTCTGACCATGTCCATCCCTTTATGACCACCGTGTACCCATCCTCTGATGGCTACTTCCAGCAGGATAATGCACTATGTCACAAAGCTCGAATCATTTCAAATTGGTTTCTTGAACATGACAATGAGTTCACTTTACTCAAATGGCCCCCACAGTCACCAGATCTCAACCCAATAGATCATCTTTGGGATGTGGTGGAATGGGAGCTTCGTGCCCTTGATGTGCATCCCACAAATCTCCATCAACTGCAAGATGCTATCCTATCAATATGGGCCAACATTTCTAAAGAATGCTTTCCGCACCTTGTTGAATCAATGCCACGTAGAATTAAGGCAGTTCTGAAGGAGAAAATGGGGTCAAACACAGTATTAGTATGGTGTTCCTAATAATCCTATAGGTGAGTGTATGTATGTATGTATGTGTGTATGTATGTATATGTGTGTGTATATATATATATATATATATATATATATATATATATATATATATATATATATATGCATAAAGGTGAGTAAATAAGCTATGAAAAGACTCTTTGATATTGACATTTTTTTTATTGTTTTTCCTTATTCTTAGCATCCAGCCAATCTTCCTTATGTTCCTTATTCTGACACGATAATGAAATATGAGAACACACTGTATGGCATGGTGGTTTCCTCCATGTTAAATACTCTTTTGACATTTTGGAGTTCACACACAATAGACGGACATACTGTATGCCAACAAATTCTATATTATAGGTCTGCTCTACCACCTCATACATGAAATACGTGACACAGATATAATAAAACCATACAAATCATCCTCAAATTCTTTTTTAGGATATGAGTAATTAAGGATAATATACTTGAGTTGTTTTTAATATATTCATAAGCTTTTTTCCATCAAGTCTTAGGTCAAATCTGAAGTCTATTAAAATGCGACCTGGGTCCAAGTCACTAATTCGAGTGCTCTTCTCTGCTTACAGTTATTGAAACACATCAGAACTTTCAGAACTCTGAAATACACATTCCTTTATGTGGCATGGGGGAAACTACCAGTAATTCCAGAACCCATACTCATCATTACACATATTTAAGAAAACCATGAATAACAGTGGTGGGTTTTTGTTAAATGTGAGCCAAAATCATCACAATTAAAAGAACCAAAGACTTAAACTACTTCAGTTTGTGTGCATTGGAATTTTTTTAATACACGAGTTTCACAATTCGAGTTAAATTACTGAAATTAACTTTTCCACGACATTCTAATTTATTGTGATGCATCCGCATGTGTTTAATTTCCATAGATTAATGGGGAGCAATAGCCATATCAAAATCCACATTGGTTATTACAAGCAGGGTGATGAATGTGGTTTCATTTTAAGCCTTACCAAATCTTTTGAAGAACTACGAGGTAGAGCCACAGACTGGAAGCAGCCACAGAAGTGAAGTCAGCCAAGAAGAATGCATAAGATCTGGAGGTCCACCACATGAAAAGATCTCCCGGAGTTTAGTGGAGAACTTTTCCCTGAAGACAGTTTTAAGATGCCGACACAAAACTTACTAACTAACTAAAACATCTCATATCACACGAATGAATGGACTACAGACAATCCACTTTTTGTCAATATAGAATGTTTTAAAGAATTCTAATACGGATTGATAAAACAATCATAATCTCACACATATTCTTCATATTTTAGGCTGATTTAGATGCCATCTGTATCTGACAAAGTTCCACTGCATATGTAGATGAATTGGAGGACAGGGCATGATTACAGAACACACATTTTCCACCGAACATACAAATGCTGCTGTCAGAGACATTTTAAAGCAGCCATCAGAGGCATGGAAACCTCCATGTGGGAAAAGGCTTAGCAAACCCAGTCACTCTCAGCATGACTCCTTCAGCACAGTGCCTCTTCTCTCAGCAGGTAGACCCATTTCGTTCAATCACCTTCCCTAAAAGACCACTCAAACTTTCCCCACTGTGAGCCATAATAACGCCATGTTACCCCCTCAGAGCCCTGCTTCTATGATTTAAGAGTTACACCCACGCTAAACACATAATTCACTTAAAAATGAAAGTTCCTTCATCATTTACTCACACTCTTGTTGTTCTAAATCTGCGGTCCAAACAAGATTAGATACCACAGACTTTCACTTGGACCCCATAGACTTTCCAAACATTGTCATTTGTTCTGCACAATTTATACATATTTGGAGCAGCATGAACATGAGTGAATCATGACAGTTTTATTTTTAGGTGAGCTATCCTTTTATCATGAAGGCAGATGGTGAGGATCGGTCTAAGATAAACTGGACAGTTTTTGTACTTTTAGTAAAGATACATAACCTAATTACTGTCAAAAATATTTTCGAGGCAGCAATATGCAAACAAACTCACCTGTATACATGCATATAAATAACTTACACCTAACTAACTCATATAGTTGTAGTTTTAGTTAACGACTGAAAAGTCGCTGTTTAAAAGACAGCCCAAAGAGTAGCTACTGCCTTTTAGTCTTTTAAGCATTATGAAAGTTCCTTTGAAAGGATTTGTTGGTTGACACTGGCATCAAGTGCAATAGTTCCAAGTTATTTATCTTTCAACTTCAGGCACTCAGAGCGCTTCCCAAAAACACGAGATGCAGCAGGCAGCGCCCGGGCACATACATAGTTTTCTTTTGACCATGAGCGTGTTGCGTACTATTTAAAAAGGCTCCCCTCACTGCATAAACCCATTCTGTCTGATCGATGCCAAAAGCTGCAGTTCATCTGTCTTTTATACAATAAATATGACACTTGTGAAATTATATGAAATTATGACACTAAAAAAACCTATATTTCACATTATAACATGCTACCACAATGAATGCATTTAAAACATATCATAAGGGGGCTATTTTTGTTATTAAAAAAAAAAAAAAAAGCACAAAGCAAACTTTTTATAATATAAAATTAAAACTTGTGCCTGACATCGTTTGGGCTGCAGTTCATAATAATTATGCCTTATTAGTCACACATTTTTTATTTTATATATAAAAATATTTTATTTACTTCAAATCTCAATTAAATTCTATAAAAAAAATAATTTTGCTTTAAAATTAAGAGAAATAGAGAAAAATATTTATCCGGTCATTTTTCATGAAACGGTCCTTAATTGCACAATTCAATACTGACTGAACTCATATTAACAACTCGGGTAAAACATGATTTCTGAAGATGGTGCGGAGGATGCCAAAATGAACAACATGGCACAAACTATGCAGTTAAAGGGGATAGTTCCAAAAACAAAAGTGACAAAGTGCAGGACTGACAGCACAACACAAATGCACTTTCATGCTTACAGTACATTAAAAATAGGCAGAGTAAAATATTTATCTTATGATTATAAAGAATCAACATCAGAGCCGTTTAAATGAAGTGAATTGCAACTAATCTGAAATATTTATTTTTACCCAGACATACTATCCAGCCTCGAGCATGGGACAGCTTTGTTTCTTTCAGAATCATGTCTATCTGGGGACTACACACAGAGAGGAAGCTGTGATAGAGGGAATACCCTCTTGCTAATCCTCAGATTAGGGTCTGTTAACTGTGATACAGTGCTCCAGATTTGCCAAGGGGGAAAATCCTAATTGAAGATTTTCTAGTGAGAACATCTCAGCCATTGCCCTTTTATGCCAGAACATGGTGGGGGGGAAATATACCGAGCTCTCATAAAAATCATTTGAAAAGTACTGCTCACTTAAAAATGAATATTCTGGTATAATTTAGTCAAATTAATATATATAGACAAGTTTAACATGTCTTTGTTTATGGACATATTTCTTACAGTAAAGCCCTTTTAGGCAATCTTGTACTTTCACTCAAATTGTCCCATAAACCAAAATACTAGTTTTACATTGAAAGAGTTAAGATTAGGAAAAATCTAATTCATAAAGCCTATATACTTGATCCACTGTAAGCTACTAGGCTTCATGATTGACTTGAAATCTTTCTTTTGTATACATGTCTGGAGATTAAACACAAAGATCTACTATATTTTCCTAAACTACAAAAGTATTTTTTCCAAAGATTATATCACCATGAGGAATTTAAGTGGACCACTTTCAGCCATACCTCCTCTAAACATCAAGTAATTGGCTGAAAGCGCCATTGCTCAGACATCACCCTCTTTACCTCTCTCTGTAGCTCTCAGTCCAAAAGGGAAAGCCTGAACTCAAGAGCACTTCACTGGACTCTGTGAAAGCCATCAGTCTGAGAAGCCCTTTATTACACCCCCATAACAGCTCATATTTCCTGGAACAGAGAGCGAGCAATGAATTTATGTGGTTTAGAGATGATGTGTGGACACATACCTATGATTTAGTCATTAATATGTAATCACAGTTAACAGGAAACCATTTTCTGATAAGCTCAACTCATCATCCTTAAATGACCCGCGGTGCATAATGATCAATGGTGCATGAGCACCCCCATGTGGACATGTGTGATGTAACATATACAAGACTGGAGAAACAAGAGAACAGAAAAGACTTTATTTTAGGTTTCACTGAGAACTAAATCATAACAGGATGTATCACACAGAGGTTCGTTCCTGGGCACATCTACTACCACAATTTGTGGAAGAAACCAACAGTGCCTTCACAGTTACATCTCTAGCTCTGTAAAACAGTATCGGGAAGATCAGTGGCACTGAGACACCGTGAGAAAGGCATACAAAGTTAGGTAGAAAGTCTGATTATTAAAGCAACTTTTATGAAATGCAAACTTGGAAATAAAAAGTATACAAATCTTAGTCAGCTGAAGAAGAAGAAAAAAATCAGTCCTGGATTCCATAAATGATTATTTCTGTGAGTTTTAATCTCAACGGTATGCAAAAACGTAAAAAATTGCACATTTCTAGTGTATGCTTATCCAAAAATAAAACGCAAGTCAAGAGTCAGTTAACATATTATTTCTTACAGATAAAGGGGGCTCTCATCTACGTAAGGTCAAACATTTGCTATTCACCTGTTCAGCGTATGAACATGAGCCCAAATCAAGTGAATGCAAACACTCAACAACAGGAAGGACACTTGTATAATTGCACAAGCTAAAATGTGTGCACTATTACTAGTAAATCATGTGACGGCTACTCAAAATAGGTCAATAAAAAGTATGTTTTCCAAAAATCTCAAAGAATATTATTAATATGATTTACAATACCACACCCTGGCCACATGCAATGTTAGCTAAAGCTATGTATTAGAGAAGCAGTTATGCTACAGAGGCACGTCACATCTGTAGAACTATTCACACAAGTACTTTGAAATCTCATTGGGGCATAAAGCAAGCAAGGAAATCTATAACGGTGAGATTTATTCATGTAGACAGGTTCTTGAGAGAGAGAGAGAAATCTCATTCCCTCAAAGGATGCTGCCAAAGTAAAGCCCAAAAAGAGCCCGAACACATTTTGAAACCATCCCAACAGGAAATAGTACAAGTATTATCGATATAAATCTATAATATATATTTATGATTCATATTTGTCATATCCACAGCTACATCAGTCATAAAACTGTGTACACTGTATAGGTTATCTATTTATACTTAAATCAACTATATATCACACGCACATTTCACATTTTCAGAACTTTCATATACTCCATCGCAATCAACAGATAAAAAAGGTAAAGCAATACAAATAAACTGTTGGTCTACAGAGTAAACCAATACTTTACAATATGATTTTTTTCTTCTCTATCAAAACTTCTCATGCACAGAGAGGTTTTGATATCTGTGGGAACTGGTTTGAAAATAGGCTGGGCCCAGGTACTTTGTTAGCATGAAAGCATCTTAAAAAAGCATCGCAGACTCCATTTCAGAAAATAACTAGACCAAAAAGCTCACAAGGAAGACGTACTGTATACTAAAAGCCCTTATGTAGGAGTTATGCATTGTATATGAATAGTAATGCCTTCTCTGGATGCAAAAAAAAAAAAAAACCATAAAACATTTCATGGACAAAATGAATTGAACTTACTGTCTATTGAGGACTGAGGCTACTTCAAAATGGCATAACAAATGACATTTCTCATTTTCTAGCACATTTACAAAATGCAAACCCAACAGTCTTTCTAGGAAAAAGACAACAGGAATCACTGACTACGAGTTCTCAAACACCTGCTTGGTTTATACTGATGGGCATGGTCTTATAGTTTTAATGGCATCCATAACATTTGCCCAATGGAGCACAATATCAACAGAACACCCAAAAACACAAGAAAACATCAAAATGCTAACAGACATCAGCCTTTCCACATCACAATAAAGCACACGAGACTATCTGTCCTACTTACACTACCTTTAGGCTAAAGGCTGCATCTTTTATTCACGTATAACCACGTCGGCTGATGAGGCATTTGAGGTCCAAAGCAAAACTGGATGATTTTAACACCAGCATGATTTAGTTGATTTTTTCAACAGCGATTTTACAATTAAACTGCCTTCGCTTCTCAGGCTCAGAGTGTAAACCTGGTCTATTGCTAACTTGAATGTATCTTCCACAGATCCAACATGCAAGATCCAAATGAACACATCAAAGAACACCAAAAATGGAAACGAAGGCCAAAAAACAGATAACACCTTCACACACAAACACACACTAACTAACTCCTCAACTCACCAGCAGGTTATCAAACCCCAACTTCTGCACTTTGAATTCAAGCAATGTCCACTACTACAGAGAGCCAATGAAAACGAGAAACATTCGAGGCACAAGATGCTCAAAGGGAATGTCAGAAGACCGCCGATGCGTATACTCAGAGTATGTAGCAAGTTACTTTACTACGCAGTCGCAAAATGAATGCATCGATATCATTCGTTAATGAATCCATGTCCGTCTACAAACGAAACATTCACTTACGAGTAGCTTAAACATTAAGGAAAGGAAAAAGTACCCAAATAGTGAGTGCGAGACAAGCCAAGCGCCTGGAAATGAAATGACGTCTGTCTTGTGTAGAAAGTCTTCTCAATCTCTATAAAAGGCAAGGTGCCACATCTATGGCACAGGCAAGTAAGTTACGTTACAATCACAGCTGACAGCTATCCCACTACGAAAGAGTGAGAGGTTCCCAAAGGACAACTATATTACAGTAGAACTGCACAAACTCTGGGAACAATTTTGGTTCATAAAGCAGAGTGGCTTCACACCCAGTACAGTATTACACTGGGTACGGTAGTCTTTTTGGGCTCATGCGAGCAAAGAGCAAAGAGCTTAGACCGACGGAGCAGGCCTCAGGAAAACAAAAGTACTGCACGGGAACCACTGCAGGCCGGAGAGAGCAACATGGTGAAGCAGCAACATCTGACACCTTAAAGGCCTGTGAGGTCAACAATGGCCTTGATGAAGATGGTGTCATCTCGGATGTAGGAGTTCTTGGTGTCTAGTTTGGAGAGAGGGCAGAAGAGAGGGCAGCCGCTGGCAATGTTCATGTCACTCACAGGCCTCTGGAAGGAGGAAGAGGAAATATCTGGCCGGAAGGCATCGATGATGTGCTCCCTGTTGTTCTGATCCAGCAACATGAGGGTGACCTAAGGACCAAGATGTTGAATAAACACTTAAATAACCAAAAGGGTATTAATGGATGCAAAGCTGAAGCCAGACATTCACGATTCAGTGGAAGGAACATTAAGGACCCCATAAAAAGCACAAACTGAGAAAACGGTCACATATTATATGTGAATAGCAAACTTAAGGGTTGTCGACAACAAAGAAAATGAAAAAAAAAATAAAATCTAGTTTAAAACACATGCGACAAGTAAGGGATCATTTTATCGCAGAATAACACCCGACAGGATGGTCTTGCTATTATTATTTAACATTTATTAAATTTATTATTACTTTATATTAGTGCCTGCCTGATGGATACAAGTTAATTTTGAGCTCGGCTTTAAATTTTGACCAGTGGATTTGAAAAATAAATGTGATAGTTTGATAAATATATATATATATATATATATATATATATATATATATATATATATATATATATATATATATATATATATATATATATATATTAAAATTTAAGATCTATTGTAAAATATTTTTCCAATTTGAAATATGTGATTTTTACTGTACTTTTGATCAAATAAATGCAGCTTTGATGAGTATTAGTCTTTAAAAAAAAAAAATTAGAAAATTTTACCAATCCCAAATTTAAGAACGATTATATATTTTCCTTACACCTTAGATTTACGGAAGTGTATTCAAGGTCCAAGTATTTTCTTCTTTTTTTTCATTCATTAATATCAGTAAGTTCTTGGGGAGTCACACCACAAATTACATTTAAGTAGTTTTAAATTAACTGACAGGTCAAAAAGAGAACGGGTACTTCATTGAATTTGAAAAGTCTGTCCGAATTTCATTAATGGCACAATGTTAGAATTTGATTCGACTGACCTTCTGATTGAAAGGCCACTTAAGCAAGGCATCACTGTGTCCCCTCATCACCACGAAGAACAGAGACAAGTGCGTACCACGTCCCGTCCCGTCCCCATTCAGATAGATGCGCAAACACATCTTATAGCCATATTTGCTTGTGTAAAATGCTGTAAAACACAACAGGGCACTTTGGTGTGAGATGCCATTCATCAAGAAGTCTATATCAAAGCTGAATGATGAACTCAAGCAATCCCTCACAACATACCTTCATATTAATTCATATGTAATTGTTAAATAAAATATACAAAATACAAATACCAGGTGAGAACATAGCAGGTGCCCGTCCGGCTACAGCATCTTGTCGCTTCTTCGAGAAGTCGGAGATCTTCCATACAAATACACCATCGTACGTGGCAGCGGACATGTCCCTCATCTTTGCCTCCATCTCCACGATGGAGAGATCCCTAAGGCCTACTGTCCTCTCCAACTGCCGTACCTGCATAAAAAATCTATTATTGAAGAAAACTATATCTCAGGCTCAAAGAAATACATATCTGCTTTACATCAAACACTTTACCTTGTTGTTGAGTATCTCAATCTTGTCCTGGTCAAGCCGGTGCTGACGGTTATAGGCCTCCATGGTGGTGGCGGAGCGCTCCATCTCACGATTGAGCACGCAGACAATGTTCTCAAAGGTGCTTACCTTCAGCTCCAGCTCCTGACAGTGGCGGCTGAGCTCCGCCACTTTGGTCTTCTCACTGTGTAGCTGCAGCTCCAAAGCTGCCCCAACAGCTGTAGGGAGTGGGGTGAAAGACGTACCCAGCGTCGGAGCCGGCAGTGGTGGCAGTGGCGCACAGGCCCCCTGCACGGGAGCCCCTGCTCCACTCAGCTGGCCCATCTTCAGCTCCAGCTCCCGCAGAGACTGATGCAGCTCGTGGATCTTATGGCCAGCCAGTTCCAGACTCTGAGGCTGCAGACTCTCCAAATTCACCTTGATGGCCATGATGAAGTGCAATAAGAGGTTTAAGTGCTCGTAGGAACAGGTTTGTTCATGGTCATGGATCTTCTCCTTTTCCACCTACAGGAAATCAGAGAGCCTGATGCTAAAAAAAAACGTTTGTGGAACCGAAATGAGTATGAAGTCTAATGGATGGAGAAAAAGCGAGATTACCTACCGTCATATCACAGCCAACAACGTGAAATCTGCAAGGTGTTCGGAATTTGGAGCACAGTTTAATGTGGTCCACATACTGCAGAAGAGAAAAGATAGATATCCAAAGGAAATAACTATTACAATTTTCAAAATATTGGCATAAATATATATATATATATACACACACACACACACACACACACAGACACACACACAGACATATATACACACAAAATAAAGGAACACAGCCTAAATACTACATACTTTCTCTCTGGGAATTTTTTTCTTGGCACAACCTTCACAAATCATGGGGTATTTTGGGCATATCTCATCATGGGCCTAAAAAACAAAGAAAATATAAATTTTTAGTAGTATCATGAAAACCTAAAAATGAAAGCCATGAACGAATAAAGGATTATTTAAATGCTTGATTAATTATCCTCGCGTTATATTTAAAGTGTAACTAAACCCCTGCTCAGAGCCTGACTCCACCCACTGACAATATTTGAAAAATGCTGAAAAGTGGGCAGATCACAGCGGAGATAGAGGGGACGAACCTAGGGCGGGGCTGAGCGAGTGCGGCGTGAACCTGAGACCCGCAGTGACGGATTGATTGACAGCTGCTGTCAGAGACGCTAAAATGGAGAGTGACTGCAATGACGCAAGTAGCTTTGCAACAGAGCGATCATTTGATGTAGAGGACTTTTCTCCCCCACCTTCACCTGAAGTGGAGGGTGTCGAGGTGTCTGTTCATATTAATTCCAGCCGCTGGCTCAAACTGCGCTCTTAACTCCCGCACCCCGTCGCTTTTCAGCGCGAGCTGTGTGGAGAATCCCATTTCCACCTCCATTGCGTTGGAGAAGCAATCCCGTGTAAAATGCAGTTTGCACACTCAAGCTCTAGGCGGGAACTCACGGTCTTCCAGGCCAAGTGCATGCAACCACTGGCTCCTAATTTTAAAGTCTGCTGGAAAACTATGCAGTCCAGCAGTGCTGTCGCAACCAGCAACACTACACACACCATCCTGACCACTGTACTAAATACAGATAAATCTACGCAACTTGAAGATCTAAATAACTATATAACACCCGACAGGATGCGTGGTGAGCTGGAAACTGCTTACGTCACCTGCCACCGCTTACGTCACTTGCCACCGCAACATCCAATAGGAAAAATCAACTGCAGTAGCCACCGTTCAACCAGAGGAGGGCAGCACTCAGACGTTTTTACACCATATTTTGTAGAATTAAAACACTTTACACTCAAATGTCAAAAAAGTTACTCGAATCAATGAACAGCACTAATAAAGCCCCATTCTTACGGATCATTAACTAAAAAAAGTTGGTTTAGGGTTTAGTTACTCTTTAAGAAAAAACTGTTCAGTATTTTTAATGTTTGTAAGAAAATAAAGAGTCTTACCTTAATGTTTTTAAAATGAAATGGCTCCTTGCAGTATTTACAATTAAGAATCCTTTCTGGGCATTCTCTCTCATTGTGACGTTCAAGCTCGTTGGCTCTTAGAAGTTCTTTGCATGATGGGCAGGGAAAGATCCTGAAGTCACACTTTCCCTCATGGTTTGCCTTTGAGAGATACAGATGGTGTATGTCATTTAAAACAATTTGCAAAATGCAAACAACACTACTAGTTTTATAAAGCAGGGAAGGGACACAGAGTACAGTACCTCATATTCTTTGATGGTGCCTGTCCAGCTGCATTCCTCATTGATGCAAACAGCTTCAAGAGCTTCAACTTCTCTTTT
Source organism: Carassius carassius (assembly GCF_963082965.1). Taxonomy (NCBI): domain Eukaryota; kingdom Metazoa; phylum Chordata; class Actinopteri; order Cypriniformes; family Cyprinidae; genus Carassius; species Carassius carassius. The sequence continues at coordinate 29,778,423 of NC_081758.1, read as the reverse complement.
GGCAGCATTATCGGGAAAAGCCTAAAAAGAAATTGCATATAGTGAAAGTGAAATCTTTCAACTTTTATCAACTCATATTTCAACTCATTACTAACAGTGAAAAATGTATACATTCTGTATATTATATGCTCACAGAAAAAATAAAAAATAAAGTTATTTCAATAATATTGTTCATCTGTGTGGATTTTTCTATTCTTATAGAATTACAATACAATTGTGTATTTAACATTTACTGTTATTGTTATCAATATCGTTGTCATTGTCTTCAATGTATAAAAACTGACTTTCTAAAATCTGGAAAAGAGATTTTTTTCCCCTACTTAATTTATGAAAATATACTCACTCATTTAAAAACCTCTAACTTAATTTTTATTATTATTAATAGGATTTTTCACCTAAAAATGACAATTGTGAGGGCAGACTGCCTCAATCACAATTCACTTTCATTGCATCTTTTTCCCCATAAAATGAAAGTGAATGGCCCGTAAAAGCTTTGTCATTCCATCAAGTCAGGTTTGAAACAACTTTCACATTTGCCATCAACCTTCTGAAAAAACGTCACAGCATCTGCCACAAGTTACTACAGTTACTGTACTAAAGTTCATTTAAAAATAGAACTATTGTATTGTAGTAAAACAATATTTTCCCCATTATTTAAGTAATTTTGTATTAGCCACCACGGTTACAAAAAAGTCTGAAATATACAAAACAAAAATGTATTGCTGTTTTACCATAGTAACAGTATTTTAGTAGATGTGTCATTTTAGTGGAAACTACAGTGATTAAGGCATTTTAATCATCACTTTATTTTTGGAAGGGCTATACCATTACTTCAAATATTTCAAGGTGATTTTCCTACCATTTAAACTGTTCTGTATAATAAAACGAATACTTACACAGCCCTGTTTCAAAATTGATGTTGGTTCTTCAAATATGTCCTCCTTTATACAGCCACTGCATTTCTGTGGTCCGGAGCTGCGATGGAAAAGGAAAGGTTTCGCACACAAGAAAAAAAGAAAAGAAAAAAAAAGATAAATACAAGGGCACACCACATATAACAGGAGTCGATTTTGACAATAGCTGCAACAGTCTGGCTATTGTAGTTGACACCTCGGCCAGCAAAACCTGAAGCCGAGCAGAACCTGAAAGCCTGCATTTATTTATGTTCCCCGATCTGAAGCAACGTTTACTGTTGTACACTCATAAAATATACCATAAAAACGGCACGGAAGGCCTGACAGCTCGTGTTCATCTTTTGTAGTGTCGTGGCAGGGGGGCCATCTGACGCTTACCTCGCTGCTTTATTAAAACAATAAAAACAGAAACGGTGTCCGCACTGCGCCTGAAACGGTCTCCTAAGGATTTTCAGACAGATATTGCACAGATGCTTGTCCTCCAGCTTGTTGGCGAGTATTTTCTTGGGGAAGCCAGGTTTGTTGCCTTCTAATGAAGATGGTGGCGAGGGTTCCTGTGCAGCCATTATTCCCGAGCGCGCATGTGACCAGGCTCCGGAGAAGAGACACGGATCTTTCGACACATTTCACTGAAAAGGGTTTGTAAACACACCATATTTGCATTGTGTGACATGAAATGATTAACTAATAGTTAAATACGTCTAAACATACACATGGTTTAATGTTTATACACGCATGACAGCTGTGACAAAATAATACCATCGTCTTAATAAAGTTTTATAGTAACGTTAGCAAGGTGCGTTTACTGTTGTTGGGATCTCGGATTATTTTCAGAACAATAAATATTGTTACGTTTTAAAATCACATATGTCCTACCATTTTACGGTCCAACGAACATTATAAAACCTCCTGCAGTGCTGTGAAACATTTTATCAAATACATGCATCGGTGTTTCCGTGTGCAGTCATAGGTATCATCATAATTTATTATGATTAATATTATTTATAGTGTTCCTCAAAAATGTGAGTAACGGTAGGCGTCGAGTTCTCTCTAGTCGATCATGGATGGTCCACTAGAGGGCGAATGACGACAAAATATGTGAAGATAGAAACTTTAATGTAGTAAAATGACAAAAAAAAAGTATTCTGGTATTATATATTGTTCTTTCTCTTATTCAACAATCATAACAAATAATACAATAACATATAAGATAATGCATGTTTAAAATAGCCTACAACAAAACAACAACAACAATAATAATAATAAGACGGATTTCAGTAAGTTGGCTCTCTCAAGCCAACTTAATTACTACTACTACTTCTACAATTTTTTTTTTTTTTTTTTTTTTTAAAGATATAGCAATAAATCAGAATTTTTTTTTTGGATTATTACATGACTGCCTAAAACCTATAATTATAATATCAACCTGTACGATATATTATTTCTGATGTAAAAAAAAACCCAAAAACAATAAAACCCAATTTTGCAGTAGAGTTACTTTACACCATTACTGATTTATCGCTATTTGCCTAGTCAATGTCAATGTCACCTTTATTTATATAGCGCTTTAAACAAAATACATTGCGTCAAAGCAACTGAACAACATTCATTAGGAAAACAGTGTCAATAATGCAAAAATGATAGTTAAAGGATATAGGATAGTTAAAGGATAAAGGCCTAGTGTGTGTGTGTGTGTGTGTGTGTGTGTGTGTGTGTGTGTGTGTGTGTGCGTGTGTGTATATATATATATATATATTTTTATTTTTTGCCGAGCATCTTGGTCTTTTATTTTGAAAATATATATATATCTTTGTCATCATCTGTCAGTCTTGCTGTTTTCACGGCTACGGACGCTTGTTGATACTGTGGCACGAAACGACAGCTGAACGGATACTTAGCTGTCACAGCTCTATCTCGGGACAGTAGTAGTTTATTACTTGTTTCTGTGTAGGTGTACAACGTGTAATGACTCGAATCTCATGACCTAGTAACGTTATTGTAGTGTGCGTTATAGCTGGCACTCTTCGAGACAGCAGCCCAGGCATTTCGATTACATTAAGACTTCAAAGCAGCTATTTAAAATACCTTGGTGCCTATTCAGATTTGTGGACAAAACACTGTTGACTGTCTTCATTTCATTGAATAATTAATTTAAGGCTTACTCATTTTGGGATCGAGAACAAGGACGAAAAGTGCTATTAGTTTACTTCTCTACCGAAACTGCAGCTTCAGGTGGTCGCTTACAAGCTTCAGCATTAATAAGGTAACGTTACGTGTCTAATGTTAGTATGTCTAATTTTATACAGTAAGTATAAATGATATGAAGCGGTGGATTAAGTTTGTTTAATGTTATTACGTAATGATTCATTTAAAAGTTGGAGGAGAGCGAAGTACAATCTTCGGTGTATTTTCCCCCTTTACCATCTGTATCTTATTAAAGAAATTTTATTTAGTTTAAGCCAGAAACGCTTTTATAAACAGTACGTGTTTCATGGAGTCAGGTATGTGCTTAATGAGTTTCTCTTTTCCACACAGACTATGGCCGAGGACAATACCCAGTTTTGCAGTAATTGGTAAGTTAAGTAAAAATAAACACATAAATAAGTAAAAGTCATGTCGTCATTTCACGTGCCCACATGCTTTTTCCCCACGCAAAGCACAAAAGAGGATGTTAGTCAGAATGACAGTTTCAGTCACCATTCACATTCATGTCATCATAAAACATTTTTTCAAATGAAAGCAAATGGTGACTTATTCTGTCATTTTGCCTAATATTATCTTCTGTATTGCACATAAGAAAGAAAGTCAAACAGGTTTGGAAAATCTTGAGGGTGAGGACATAGTTTTTATTTTTGGGTGAACTATTCTTTTAGTATAAGGAATGCTGTTTTGTAGTTTCGTTTTATCAGACAACCTTTGGCTTTCACTTAGGCGTGTTATGAGTTGCCAGTCCCTCCCATCAGTCGTTCTGACTGCAGTCAGTGTTTGGATGACACACTTTTATCCAAAGCAACTGTGTTATAATTTTACAGTGACAGCCTCCCAGGAGAAACCATCAGTTTAGTCAAGCACACAAGGGTGTTTATAGAACTGGTATTGTGTCAGCCAACTGACCACGATATACTTTATGTCTCTAGCAAGCATGATATTCCAGAATCCAACTTTACAACACATGAGATCCATTGTCGGCGGAATATTGCTCTTTGTGAGGTGTGCCAGGAGCCTTTTCCCCACGCTGAGCTTGTGCAGCACAAAGAGATGGACCATGCAGAGGTACGATCCGGCCATTATGTATGATTAAACGACTGTATATTTGGACATGAATAAAAAAACTTTGAAAAAAATATTCTGGAAAAAAAAAAAAGTCAGCAAATACTCTGTAGGTTGTGAGAATTTTAGATTTTTTTCTTTTTTTTTTTCTTCAGTTTAATGTCCCTAATGTTTATCTGTATTCTGCGTAACACAGACACACATACAAAATATTTTGAAGATTTTTTTTTTTCTTTGTAATGTCTGTACAATGAGTCAAAACAGTAATGATAAAAAAGGTAACACTTTATTTTAAGGTGTCCTTGTTACAAGTTACATGTACTTATCTACTATTATAATAATGAATTAGGCATAATTACATTCAACGGTCCTGTAGTATAATATAAAATAAACAAAAAATAGAATAATCCATTTTGATTTGAGAGTGATTTTAAAGGGATAGTTCACCCTAAACAAAGGTGTCCTTGTTACAGTGTAATTATACATTTAAGTACGGAGTAATATTAATTAACTACATTTATTTATCCATGCACGTCATTATTATTATTTTTTAAATGAATCTGCCCTTGTAATCTTTAATCAAAAACATTAACCTAATCTCCCTCTTGCAACGAGATCTCTTCTTGCAACCTGTCACTCATATGAGATCACAGCAATTAGCAATTCCAGCCCACTTCTGTCTTGTTTAAGAAGACTTTTCACTTACATATACAAAACCATTAAAAAGAAAATCACAAATTTTGCTTCGTGCCGCCTTTAAGATTGTAGAATATATTGAATAACAGCCTTGTTTTAAATAGCATTAACTTACATATAGCGTCCATGTTATTTATATTGCAGAATGAAACTGAAAACAAGTTGTTCTCCCTAGGCTGCTAAATTGAAGGTTTATAAAATCTAAACCTCTTTTTACAGGAACAGTGCAAATGTGGATTAAAGATAGAGAAAAGATTCATGGCGGGCCACCAGGTACAACATAAACAGTTATATACACATTGCTGTTTTCATTGATGAGTTCCATAGATTTTAAGACTTTTTACCCCTCTCAGAGGTCAGAGTGCAGTCATCGACTGGTCCCGTGTCAGTTCTGTGATTTGGAGGTGGCCTCCTTTCAGGCTAAAGAGCACGAGGATTACTGTGGGACCCGCACCGAGCCCTGCCCCATCTGCAAGTGTAACGTTATGCTGAGAGAACAACACATCCACCCAGCCCTGTGCGGAAGTCTGACACCACCTCAGGAGAGGCACAGTAGTAGGGCAGTGCCCCAGTCTCCTGGAGCATGGTTTGAGGCGCATTCAATCCATAACCTAATACACAATAATAACAGCACGGGGGCAGCAGAACGCAGGGGTCCACCACGAGCCTTGGAGGACAGACTACACAACAGCACCAGTGGAACAGTGAGGGGAGGAACCAGGAGAAACGCGGAAACAAGGAACAACGATTTTGCTTATTGTATGTATCCGTCTGGCTGTTTTAGTTCTTATTCACAAAAAAATTTGAATAAATGATATAGCCTTGAGAGACTTTTTTTATTTAAATGGATCAAGTCTGTTGATATTGGATATCTACTTGTGAATTTCCCCTATGTTTACATTTATGGGAACTTTACACTGCAAATGAGGCACAGAAATGTGTCTGAATTGGCAATTAGGCGTCTTTACTCTCTTTAATGCTGCTCAGATGTGGCATAAATACATTTACACAGCAATTAAAACTACATTTAATTATTAAGGGTTATACTAGGGGCTGAGGTGCGTCAGAGCAGTAATCATTTAATCTGGCTTTTATGATGCATTGCGTCTTCACACAGAATACTGAGCAGACAAAGAAGATGTGTAAAGATGCCTTTAGATTACTTTTGTTGTTATCTAACACTTGAAATTAATCTTTAAAAACTACTAATAATTTAATAACACTTTTAAATATGATTTAGCAAATCTCAAATAGAATATACACTTAGTAAAGTACTCTATAGTGTTTTTATGCCTAAATTTACATGTAGCATTTCAGATTGGTTTTAATTTTTAGTATTTATTTTTAAATCATTTAGACAAAATCCATTTGTCCACTTGCTTTGGATAAAACCATCTGCGAACTGCATAAATTGGAAATGTAATGTAAAAAAAAAAACAGTGTACATTTAAATATTGACCATAACATTGAATTGACCGTTGCGAGTCAATTGCGTTGTCATGTCAGTTCATCCCTATAATAAACATAATGAATTTTTAATTGGTTTCAAACATGTTGTTGAAAATGGTGGGAGCTTTCATCAGATATTAACAGGATGCTCGAGCAGAAAAAAAAGTAACCTTCCCCTCTGCTCATTTCCTCAGTGTTGGATCAGGAAACAGAGCTGGGGAACAACAACAACAACCTTCTGTGGTCTCTGGGACAACTGCCAGACTATGAGTCCTCCAGTCTGGACTACATGCTGGCCCTCAGCCTGCAGAGTGAAGGTGACTTGGAGGACCCCCGTCAGGAGGGCGTGTGGACTGATGTGTGGGACCGTCATCTGGGAAGGACACCAGCCCATAGCAATCTCACTTCCCAGCTCTCCTCCAACACTAAAAACAACTGCACTGAAGCCCCCCCTAAAATCAATTCAACTGTGGTCCACAGCTCCCGCTCAAACATCATGCTACCTTGTGAGTTCTGTGAAGAGCTCTTTCCAGAGGAAGACCTTATCTTACACCAGGTAAGTGATGAGGCCCAAATCATCCCATCACGTTACACTCCCTCTTGACCTGATATTTAAGCCAGGCCTCTTGTGTCTTGACGTTGCATCAGCCACAGTGGTATTTGAGTGTCCCCTCATGTCTATGTTAACGGAGTACAACACAAGCCATGTTCTTCATGGCAGGCTAATGTAATGTCAGCACTGATGTTGAATATCACACTTCATTCCTTGTTGTCAGATCTCTTATTGTTTCCTAATGTGGAGTTTAGTTTCCATGGGAACCTCCTCGAATTTCAGCTGAACCCTGTGTCAGATTCTTCTCCTCTTTCTGAGGCCATAGAGGAGGGGTGTGTTATCTGGGTCACTTGTTTTGGATTTTTGCCTTTAGTGGCCAGCATCAAGTAAATATTCGTCTTTTGTCTTCTAGACCGGCTGCAGCCCAGCCTCTGCTATTGCTTCCTTCAGTAAACAAGCTCCTTCTCTCCAGTATGAAGAAATCATCACTCAAGGGGCTAGTCATGTCATTACTCCCCGTACACCCAGTCCGCCCACCCTGCCCCTCTCCGTTTCGCCGCTGTCCTACAGTTCCTCCTCCAGCCCAGCTGAGGGCGACGTACTCATTCCTTGTGAGTTTTGTGGCGTTGCCTTGGAAGAGGATGTGCTCTTTCACCATCAGGTATAACAACCTGTGTGTTTTTCTCCAGTACATAACTGGTCTTACAAATAAAATTTTACATATATGACACATAGAATCAAAGATACTGAACAGCAACAAGAAAAATTAAATATAAAATTTATAAAGGCAAAATTTATAAAGATGATTGTAGGACATTTTCGTTAGACATATAGGTTACAAATCTGTAAAAATGGCACTAAATAATTTTGGAATGACAGGAAATTATTGTCCACACATTCTGTTCAGAGATGTTTTATATGGATTCAAGTCAGGCACTGTATATTTGTAACATTCTAAATGTGAATTTAACCCCGAATTAAATTTTTTTTTTCAGTTCAAATGAATTTCTCATTTTAAAACATTGTGGGAAAACATACATAGTTTTGTAAAGAAGAAGCTTCATAAATGTTATTATAGATATCTACAAAAGAATACTATTTAATATAATTTATGTCTGTGTAAACAGGGTGCGCAGAGGTACGCAAATACATACGTTGACAGGCAGGTGGTACAGCCTATCGTAGTCCTCGGACCGAGAGATATGATTGGGCAAACATTTTATGGTCCTATGCCTTCCACATACGATATAAAATATAAATATAAAAATGCTTTTGAACCGAATCACCTACCCTGCCTCTAAGAAATGTATAAAAAGTATTTTATAAAAATTTCAATTTGGCTTGTAAAATTACCTTGGGTTTATATCTAATATGTATGTTAGATATGTTTATACACTTTTGTGAAAGTAGAGCAGAAATGAAACCCTTTAGGTTTATTAAAGTTCATTAACTATTTAGGACAAGTGTGACCTCCGACCCCAGACAGCTTATTCAATCGACGGATTGTCTCCACTGAAACTACACCACACCACCAAAGAGGCCCACGAGAGGCAGAGAAGGGTGAGACATCAAGGTGAGCCACCAGAATAGATGAACACCACCTCATCTTGTAATCTACTTATTAATTTTACTACTTATTTACCAAATAAATACAGTATGTAGTAAGTCATACCTCTGTATCTTACTGCAGCTGACCCTGATGAGGAGCTCCTGCAGCAGATGGCTCACGGGTGGCAGAAAGGCACCTCAGGTTTGGTCCAGTGGCCGCCCTCAGCCTACAGCTGCACAAAGATCACGAATGCTGAGCAGCAGGTAAAGAGCAGGAGCCAAAGTCACAGAGCAGTAGAAGCCAACACGTACCTCAGTGAGAGCCTCAAGCCCCGTTCTACAAGCACTTCGGGGTATGCTTAAATATTCATCTGAAATCATTTCTATGTACACATAGGATACAATGTTAAGGGAAAATATGGGAAAAACTAAAAGGTCCTTATTGTGTTTACTAAAATGTATTTTTTTTTTCATGACAGACCTCCACAAAGAGGAAGACTGGAGGGCCGAAGGAGTGATAAAAACACAGAGACACCGAAGGTATGTATGTGAATTGTAACAGGAACATAAAACAAATTTTGGAAGAGACCTGCATGCAGGATATATTAGATGATGTTATCAGATATTTGATTCTACTAATACTTTTTGACCTACATTACATTTTTATCTCCAGGTGCCTAAAAAACATAATGTTGAAAAAGAGGAGTAGAAAAGGGGAAAGAGTCTCACCAGTTTTCTGAGTCTGTAATTTAAAGCAGTGACCTGTTATTACTGTCTATAGTCTATTATGTTTACATGTCCAGGTGAATTGATCAATTCTTTGGCTTGTATTTCTTTAATTGGACTAGGTTTTTTTTCTTCATTTTATTTTTTCTATGGTGTTTGTATGCGATTTTAAATGTTGTTTTGAGCTTTGCTATATTTTCTTTGTTTCAAAGACGTTGGAAAATGTTTTTATTTTATTTTACACACATTACAGTATAAATATAGAAACTCTCATAACACTTTACTGTATTGTTTTATACATAAGTTAATGCACTAGTTAACATAAACATTAAGCAATGCTGCATTTATTAATCCTGGTTAATATTCGTTTTACATAAACATTTTAACATTAACAGTTTTGTATGTTAATATTATTAGTTCATAATGCATTGTGAACTAATAATGCACTAATGACCAATATTATGTTTATGAATTTTTATTAACAATGATTAATAAATGCTGAAAAATACTGAATGCATTCACTAATGTTACAGAACTGTATTGTGAAGTGCTGCAGAAATAACACATTTTTATTTGATCCTGAGTGTGACAGTTTTACAATGTACAGGGAAAAAAATCTAACTGTTGATATTTGAGATCTTTTCATTGTTAGGCTTTCTGTATGCTGGCAAAATTGGTGATTGTTATTATTCTGAATGTTTATCTTCCTGTAGTCATCACATCTTTTCAATAAAAAGATTTGCTGTGGCTGACAGTTACTGTTGTTGTTGGGTTTTTTTTCTATTATTTGGACTCAAAGCTTCTGGCCACTGTACTGTTTATCCTTTTTAGTTAGTAATTGGAACATTTTCTACAAAACAAAAAAGTAAACAGAGCAAAGGTTGGTTTCTGATCAAACTTCAGGACAAACTGTAGACTTTATAACTCAGTCCAGCTTTGGGGAAAAAGACCGCAGCTGCCTGGACAGGTGAGAAATTAGTTTACACAGTTATATAGGATAGAACTTAATAAACGGATAAAGTTGATCTGTAAGGAATCTGGAAAACAGGAATATAGATCATTTCTTTAGTGTAGCACTGATTTGAAGTGTAGGGATTTTGCTGCATCTCTGTGTTACCAAGATGTTGTACAACCCTTTCCTTAGGACCTAAATTCATCTATTGGCTCGACTTGAAAAGGAATCATACAAAGGAACATCATATTTTTGTGGATTTGTGCTTTTGCAGTAGTTCTTGGAAATCAAGAGACTTTACCACAACCTCCCATCAGCGATAAACTCCCGTCATTGATAAAGATGAACAACGATTTTGCTTTTCACCTGTACAAGAGGCTTGTAGAAATGCCCGACTATCAGTCCAAGAATATCTTCTTCTCTCCCTTCAGTGTGTCCATGGCCCTTTCTGAGCTGTGTTTAGGAGCCGGTGGTAAAACTAAAGGGCAGCTTCTCAGTGGCATCGGCCAGAACAGCTCTATCTTCAGCACTGAAGAAATGCACCAGATGTTCCACAGTCTCCTAGAAGAAATCGACAAGAGGACAGGGGTGGACATTGATGTCGGTAGTGCTCTATATGTAAGTGACAAGTCCAAGCCTCTTCCTAAATTCCTGGAGAACATGAAAGAGTTTTACCACTCTGACGGCTTCGCTGTGGATTTCAGTGTCAAAGAAACAATGGATCAAATTAACACGTATGTGAAAGAAAAAACTCATGGGAAAATAGATCGAGCTGTTGATTCTCTAAATCCTAATACTGTCATGTTCCTTCTCACTTACATATATTTTAAAGGTAAGTATGCACACATAATTTAGTCACAAACTCCAGTAGATTATCTGTACTGTCTGTCTATAACCATTTCTTTATTTTTTCAAGGACAATGGGACATGCCGTTTAACCCAAAAAAAACCCGTGAGGGTAGATTTCATGTGGACAATGAGACCACCGTTCCAGTACAAATGATGCAATAAAATGAACGCCTCAAGTTGTATCATGCGTTGAACTGTCTACTAAAGTTATCTGTCTAGACTACAATGACTCTTTCTCCATGTATCTGGCTGTGCCAGATAAAAACAAAGATCAGACAATCCGAGATCTGGAGAAGGCCGTCTCTGGAAAGCACATTGAAAAATGGAGGGGGACTGTCCGGAAAAGGTAAAAATAAATAAATAAATAAAAAGATACTGTATGTCAAAGTCTTCTCTATAAATTTTCTCTGTTCATTAAATGTTTTAGATGTCCAAATATCTCTTTAGCCTTAATGTCTTATCATGGACCTTGAATCACAATCACCTCTTTTCTGTACACCATGTCACTCTATGTATTCATCCATCCATCCATTCATCCTTCAGAGAACTCGACATCTATGTACCCAAGCTGTCTCTGAAAACAGACTATACCCTTAACGATATTTTGAAGGGAATGGAAATAATGGACATGTTTACACATAAAGCTGACTTCTCAGGAATTTCGGAAGACAACTTCTATGTTTCAAAGACACATATCAGTTTCTTAATAATGTTTCGAAAGTGACCAGTAATTCAAAGAGCAAAAATTCTATAAGATAATATAAACTGCTATTTCACTTTTAGGTTTCGCATAAAGCCACCCTAGATGTAGATGAGGAAGGAACTACCGCAGCAGCAGTGACTACGATTGGAATCAAACTTGCTATGTTACCAAGGATATTCCATATTGACCGTCCATTCATGATCTTCATCACTGACCAAACAAACGACCACATCCTCTTCTTAGGAAAAGTGGTCAACCGGGCAGTGATGTGATGATGTGACATTCAAGATTTATCCAGCAGATGCCATCATTTTAACAACCGCTTTAGAATTTTTATAAGACAGCTGCTGGTGTTACATACTGTATGATGGCAGCTAGATCTTCTTTAATAGTTAATGTCAGCTTCTATTATGGCTAAACTAAATGTAATAGTTGCAAAGATGTCTTCAAAAGATTTCAGTAAAATAAGAAAAAAGCAACTGTCCACACCTGTTATTTTGTATCTTTCTAGCAAATTCCTGCTATCGCTTATTCACCATTTTTACTGTTTTACTCAGTTCTCACTATAAAGAAAAAAAAAACTGTTCTCTAACTGTGAATTACAAATATGTGGAAAATGCTTGTTATAAAGTAAAGTTGGTTTTACTGAAACAAAAATAAGCCAGAGTGTGGAACGACACTTAAGGGAAGAGACCAGTAGAGACTGGTAATAAATATGACAATTCACATAGAACATTAAACAAAAACAATTTACAGGTAGGACATATATGCAAGTGAGAAAAACTACTGAAGCAGTCAATGTAGTATTGCACACTTGGAATGTATTGCAATCAGTTAAGATAAACAGATAAACAATGAAGAGTGAGCAGCACGTCATTCCCATTGAAATGCAAAAAAAATGATGGTGTGTCTATCATTTATGGCACAAAAAATAAAAAATAAAATTGTACACACAATAGTTGTGTGTCATTCCTGTATGAATCAGTGTTTTGAATGAATTGGTTCAATCGTTTAATGATTCAGTAATGACTCACTTAAAGACAGCCCCTTGTTTTGTTCCTATATCAGTGTTTCGAACTAATAGACTGCTAATTCATTTGAGTTTTTGACAGGGAATGAACAAGGTACTGGCTTCTGATTGTAGCAGCTTTAAAAATTGATTTTGCAGTTGCATTCGGCTCTGGTTCTAGCCTTGCTTTGTAACTGCTAAGGATCAGGAAATCATGAGTTCAATACTGTGCTACCCTGGGTGACCTAAGCAATTTCTACTGTACAATAACTTATTCAATAACTTACACAATAACGATTTACGCACCGCCCTCACCTCTCTGTCGTCATGTGCATGCCACATTGCTGTGCAACGTTGGTTGTAATATGTTGCTTATAATATCAGTTAGATCCAGTGAAACCATTTATTAATTGAATTAAATTCTGATTCTGTTGGTAACATGCTCTTACCTAAAGCTAACAAAAGACTGTGCCAGGAGTGACATGCTGGCTCTTATTAAATCAGCCCCGAGACATGGAGCCAAGGAGAAAAAAGTAGAACTTGAAAAATGGGGAAAACAGCTTAGTGAAAAGCATTTACGGTGTGGTCTCTCCTGATTCCTTATTCAACTCAACTGGTCTCAAATAATCATGAGTGATTATTTGCTGTTTGAAGAAAGCTATGAGTTTTGCTGCATTAAAATACTGCATTTTTAATTTAAAAGATACTAAAATATACTACATAATGAAAAAGGTATAGCAAATATATCAAGTAAATATCAGCTGTCATCATATCAGTGTGGTTGAACACTGCAAATGTTTGACTCCACAGATTTGAGTCCATTTTTGGTAGTTAATAATTAGTTAACTACCAAATTCTAAAATTAGTTTATTTGCAGAGAAAAAAGTAAACAGATTAAAGGTTGTTTAATGATCAAATTTAAGGCCATGAGATTAATAATTCAGTCCAGTTTGGGCAAATTGAAACAGCAGCAGTGTGGAAAGGTTTCTGTGTTCACAAGATGAATCTACAAATTCTAAAATGTTTAAACTCCAAAGGATACAGTTTTATAAATATGTAAAGTTGATCTGTTAGAACAACAAAGTGGAAAATAGGATGAATGAATTAGGAACAAATTTTTCTTATTCAATGCATTAAAAACTGTCTCGGGCATTTGCTGCATTTCTGCCAATAAAATATTGCAAAACTGATTCTGTTAAATTTCCTCATATTATATTGCCAGAGGAACTGGTCTTCCTTTCAAACGTAAAATTTCTAGATCACATTCTAATTTATCTTTTTAAATTAACTAAAATATTTTATTTATAAAAAGCATTTTTTAAGAGGACTCACTTTGATTCACTTTCAGACAGCTATATGTGATGACTAACTGGAAAGATGTGCTGCAAAAAGTAAAGTAAAATTCAAATATTGTCAATAGACTTGTCTTAGATTAATTTCTAGACTAAAATCTAAAGACTAAGATTAAATCTGAAAACAAAGAATAAATGAAGTAAAATTTCATTAAATCATTAAAATAAAAATAGAAAAACATTCTTTCTATTGTAGCAGTGGCAGTAGGCACACAATAACATACTTGCTTAGAATCTCATAACTCAGAAATGTACAGCAATTTTACAAGTCTAATCCTTTGAGTCCTGGTATATTGTCCAGAGGACAATACTGTAGAGATTTTTAATAGAAAAACAAATAAAAACAGTCAGACCTGCATGTAACCTGACTGTAAATTGGAGGCTTGGAATTACTTAGATGTGAAAAATAACTCTGGATTGGCACAACATGGCTCAAACAAAAACAGTAGTAAGATTCAGATTTGTGTTACAGTCGGCTAGGTGCTTCTCCTCCAGAAAGTGTTATCAATCAACCTTCAGAACATCGGAAGATCGAAATATTATGAATTTTATTTTTGATTCATTTTGAATGACAACATACAGTACGTTAAGAGTAGCCCCATCCACGAACAATTTACAAATCAAATTCCTCATGTGGAACAATCTGCTGTACAAAAACATGACTCTCACTACAGCTACACTGAACGTAACATTTTTCTGGTAAATGAGGAGGGATACTGACCGGATACTTAAAGGCACAATATGTGAAACATTTTTATTAAAATATCCAAAAACCACGAGAACAGTGTTATATATTTTGCTGACTTGTGTACTTAAATTATACCAAATGTTTCTAAGAATGTTTAAATCCAGAGAGTGTCGCCTGCCAATGACATCATAATCCCTTGATTTCTGGTTTTGTTTTGTAGAAAACATGGAAACACCAAAGACACCTTAATATGTTGTGTGTTTTAATCAGACCCGTGACGACTGCAAAGAGTAGGATTCAACATTCATCTCCTTCTGGCTGGAGTGTGGACCATTGATGGAATTGGAAGAACTAAATAAAATAATAAATAATAAGGATAATAAAAAAATATGAAATGCTATTATACAGGTCTACCTTTTTTAAAGTCAATGTGAACCCGAGGTTGCTGCCAACTTTATTTCAGTGTAGTGACGTATTTCCATCTGAAACGGAATATTGAATAGAGAGTATGGTTTTATTTTTGCGCTCCTCTTCTCGGTCTCTCACTTATAGCAATCTAACGGTTGGAGATGTGTTTAACGATATTCTGCTCAAGCCGTCAAACTGACGTCATCAGAGAAGGAATGACATTCCAGAGTTTTTCAGACAAAGCTTTTTAAGGCGTCACATCACAGTCTGAATATGTATTGCGCATGTGTATGTAGCACTAGAAAGAACACGGTTCATGGCTTTTTTTATTTTATTTTTCAAACTTTTTTTATGAAAATGTACAAAACATCAAAACATTAAGTACAGTAACTGTATAAACATATTTAAAACTCAAAAAATACAAACTTAAACAGAGATACAATGTTTCCAGGGTACACGGCTCATACAGACTTTTCTCTGAGGTGCACGATGAGATAACGAAGTCGTAGAACCAGTCACCAGTCGATTGAACAACCTGGGATCCTCCCTCCTCAACAAGCCATCATTGCCCATCCCTGTCCTTTAGCTGCGGCGAACTGGAGAGTGAGAAACAACGTGTCTCTCCCCTCTAAACCTTGCCGTGCCACTGCAAACTTCGCCAGCAAGGCTTTCTCCGTGGCTGACAAAGCAGCTCCAGCACTGCACTTGATGGCGATTCTCCAGGTGTATCAGGTTCAAGTTTGTGGATGAGGATGAGCCAGACCCTGAATTGTTCAAAGAGCTCCGAAGCTCTACGGATCTGGCCCTTTAGCGCAACGAAGGTGACAGCTTGAACGATCGGCCGCAACATGGGGAATCTTGTGGTGCTAGATCATCATGTGTGCCTTACTCTGACCGAGTTAAAGGATTCTGAAAAAATGGCCCTTCTGGACTCTCCCATGAATCCCTCAGGTCTCTTCGGAGCAGCGGTAGAAACGGTCACAGAAAGCTTAACCGACACCAGAATCAAAGCACATTCCTGATGCTGTCTCTCGGAGGAGGAAATCTGCACTGAGTGCTAAAGATGAGCCACTGAAAAAGTCTGCTCTGTTTGTGTTTTGACTGTTCCACTATGCAGTGCAATTACGTTGAAAAACATAAAAAAATCACCTCAGTATCAGAGCAATTCTCCTCCTCTAACTCCCCTCTCACCCATCACTCACTCTCACACTCGTGTAGTTTTAAACTTCCCGCCCCCCAACAGCAAGTTATCCCTTACTGTGTGCAGTCCACCCTCTCACTTTCACAGTTCACGGAAGCATGGCATGCACTGAGTGGGTTATAAAATCAACAAACAATGGCTACATGCTTCAATTCTTCTGCAGGCTGCCCTGTTTCAATGGTGTGTTAATGTCCACTGTACAGGAGCGTAATGACTCAGTTCTGCAAGAGGAAATACACAACCTCCTCACAAAATGCACTGTAGAGACAGTGCCCCTAGTAGACCATGAGAGCGGCTTCTACAGTCGCTATTTTCTGGTGCCAAAGAAAGACGGTGGACTTACGCTGAGACAAAGTCTCTCACACATCAGCCCGAGAGACTGGATTATCTCTGTGGATTAAAGGGATAGTTATTTTCACATTTAGGTAGCGCCTCGCCATAGGCATTTTTTGAGATTGCATTTGAGAGGATAGCGTACCAATTCACAGTCCTACCCTTCAGTTTATCCCTGGCCCCTCTAATGTTTATGAACTCCATGAATGCTGCTTTTTTTTCTCCTCTTAAACAGAGCAGAACGCGCATCCTGAAATCTTGATTATTGGCTAGCCTTAGGCTAATCAGAGAGCACGATTCTCAGCGACATGCTCAGGCTCCTCGCTCATCTTCAATGCTTAGGGCTATCAGAGCAATTCTAACTGTGAATACTGAATATGCAAAAGAGCATGCTGGTAAGGAGCCAATGGTAAGGAGAGATTCCTTCTGTGGGCAGATTGACACCTCCTCTCCATCCGGGAAGTACATGTCCCCGGATGCCTGAATTACAATCTGGATTTACTGTCAAGGGGCGGAGTAATCCACGGGGAGTGGAGATTACACCCTTTGACAGTCAATATGATTTGGAGTGTATTCGAAAGGGCGGAGGTGGATCTCTTCACACCAGCAGTTAACACTCACTGTCCGGTGTTTTATTCACTGACACACTCTGGATGCACTAGCTCACAGCTGGCCGAAAGTACGCTTTTCCTCCAGTTAAACTTCTGCCTGGCATACTTTGCTAAATCAGAGAGGGAAGGGAATCTGTTCTGTTAGTGGCACCGAAAGTGCCCAATAAACTGTGGTTCCCAGAACTGGTGAGATGCTGGTAGTACACCCCCCCCCCCCCCACCCCTCACCCCAAACATCAAGCCACTTTTGATGTAGATGAGGAAGGAATAGAAAGACCAGACTTTGGGATATTTCTCCAGGAAAAACTAAGTTTAAAGATTTGATCATCCATTCATGATCATTACTGTCGACCCGATAAATGGCAACATCCTTTTCATGGGAAAAATTGTCAGTTCAATAGAACAACAGTGATGTGACATTCAAGATGTCATATTGTAACTGACATTAAGTTGCCATGATTCAAGTACAGCTATTACTTTAAACATTTTAGCATGTTACTGTCCACAAACGCATAGTCAGCATGCGTTATTAAATCATTTTATAAAGTCTCATGTGTCAGTGTGAACAGGCTGAACTTCCTTATACTTAGGAAAAGGCACACAAAAAGGCTGTCTCATTTAAATGTCTTTATACAAAACACCTGACAGATTTAATATCATTTAAAACAGGACACTATTATTTGAGCTGATATAAATATTTATTTCCTCTTTATATATTCCATCTTTACATGCATGTCAGGCAATATCAGAAGCTGAAAAAGGTTTATTGGGCTCAACTAAAGACCATCATGACTTATTTTGAAAAGTGTAAGTCATATCAGTCAACATCCCCACAATGACTGTCTAACAAAACTAGTAGAGGATGTTAAAGGAGGCACATTTCTAACATTTCTAACTTTGCCCCAATGCAACATCGAAAGAATGATGACACTGCCACAGTTTTTGATTATAAGATTCAAAGGAATAAGGTCCAGAGGAACCTGAACAGCTCCCCAGTAGGAATTACAGAAAACGCTGCACAGAAACTGGATGCTTTTGGCAGATTTCCTGAGAAACAGCAGCGGGCGACACAGGCTCCAGAATCAAACTATATCACGTCACCATTAGTGATCTAGCATAGAGGTTACCGCACACAGATTGGAGAATCCTGGCCTGTACACAATAGCAGCTATATACATTGTGTTACACTGCAAATCAGATCTTTTTGTTTTTGCTGGGTTTGAAAAAATTCTACTTCATATGTGTTTTTGTTCTAACCAGAAATGCACACTGACTATCATGCATAGTAGGACCGTTCTGATTATACAGAGGCTACATACTATCATTTGGGGTTATTTTTGTGAGCACAATTATAAAAAAATATTAAAATCACCATTGGTATTTTAAAAAAATAGTCACAGACGAATTTGGTAGATATGCTAATTGTATCATTTACGTTGCTCCTCAAGGTTCATCAACTTCCACGTCCATTCTAAATATGACTAGTGTTTGCAGGCAAGATATGTTCAAACAATTAATTCTTTAAATATGTTTCCTGTCCATTGCACAGTATTCACAATATACTACAGAAGACGTCATAACAGAACTGATATTAAAAGAGTCTGGTCTCAAGAGCAGATCATGTTCAAGCTTTTTAAGAGCACTGAGGTTTCCCAGGCTCTTACTGTACATACAGTGTGTTTACAGTAGACGTTACTATCAAACAGGTCCAGAAGACATAAAGAAAGAGACACAAACTGTGCATGATTATACAGGATGGGTGCAACTCTTGATCAGAAATCCATGCAACGCTTTTACACATTTGCTGTTAAACCGAAAGCTACTACAGCGCAGGGTCCTGGTCCTTAGAAAGGATGCTTGTGAATGTGTGGATCAACAAAGTGAATTATTTCTGTCAGTGTTGCAATGCATTCTGTTTTCGGTTCATGGATGAAAGCTGCATGTAACAGCACAAAAGACAAATCCTCTCAAATGTCCACACGAACCATGCTGCAAGTGCAGATGACTTTTGTGACCTTGCATTAATGGATCAGATGAAGAAAGCACACCATTTGGATTTCATGCGTGGAGTGACGCGTCCTCTGAGTACTCGTGTCTAGTTGTAACTTCTCTGCAGGTGAAGATGAAAGGTGGAGTCATCGAACAGTGGATTCTTCACTTCCATTTCTCCGGTCTACAAAGAGAAAGATACTTTCAAACACCACGGCACTACAGGAGACTTCAAACTGTAGCACAGTGGGTGACATATAATACTATCGATTTCACCTACAGGAGTCGTGATTTATGACAGCGATAGGGGAGATCTCTCTCATACACAGAAAGTGATCCACCACACTCAGAATAATGAAAAGTATTGCTCTTACTGGGGCAAGTCCTGGGCACTCATACACAGTGAAGTCTCCGTCTTCATTTTCCTCATCTGAAGTGGCTCCTGACTCAGGAATCTTGGAATCACTTCGTTGCCTGCATGAGAACAAAAAACAGAAGACATTCCACTGAGTTTTAAATAATTATGTAAATAATACATGAGGCTGATGTACAGTATTTAACCTGAACAGTTATAGCCAAATGTTCATGGGACCTCACTTTATTTCTTTTTGACCTACCTATTTTAAAATATATACAATAAAATAAAAGACTCAGAGCTTTTAATATTGTTTTATTGATGATGCGCATACATTTTTGTTTCTTTATTATCTATCAAGATATATTTTCCATTTCACTTATTTAAAAGAAAGTTGGGCATGTATAATTTCTAATATTCCAGTGTTCCAATATTCATAACAGGCCTACATGTGTTAAATTGTTAAATGACTGTGGGATAAGAAATATTGTTATCCGTTTTCAAATTTTCACAGAGTAGATGACAAAAACAATAATGTCTCAAGTTTGGGATTTTATTTATTTATTTTTTATAAGTCTTGCTAAGGCAACAATTATTGGTTCAAAATACAGTACACTGTAATACTGTAAAATATTATTACTATTTAAAATAACAATTTAAAGTTAACAATTTAAAATATATAAATCAAATTGTACTGACCCAAAATAGTTGAACAGAAGCATATTTATAATAAACTCTTAATTAATCCAAAGCCATGCAGGCAGGATAAGGATTGCTGGGAAATGTGTTTTATCCAAAAAAAGGCAGTTTATTAATTATATTCGCTGATTACTCACTTGAGTGACATCATTTGCTGCTTCTGAAGCTGAAAGTGGTACATCTGAGCACTCTGGGCAAGTGTTTTATCTCCAGTCTGATGACAGAATCAAAGAAGAGTGTGTGAACATACAAGCATCACGACACATGCAAGAATGATGCTTTGTTTCTGTATGTATATGTATGATCTACTCACTATGCCACGGTCAGAATTGGGTCCTATTAACCCAAAAGCAGGATAATCAACCTTCTGGGCCAGATGGTTTCCTCTCTGCATCCTGAGAAGAAAAATGCCAAAGCATCAGTATCATCCATGTCAACTTATTCATGCAAGTATTTGATCCAACAAATGTTTCCTATAGCATCCAATTAATTTCTCTTTTTTTGGTTTAATCATTGTGTTTTGAGGTTTTTGTGGTGTTTTTTGAAGTAACCTACAAATATTTCAAAAGTTTGGGGTATTTATTTTGTTTTTGAAATAAGTATTTTATATTCACCGGGGTTGAATTTATTTATTATTGTAATATTGTAAAATATTATTACATTTATTTAAGACATTATTGTCATTTAAAACAATCAGATTTTAATATAATTGTCATTTATTCCAGTGATAAAGCTGAATTTTCAGCTGCCATTACTCCAATCTTAATTGTCACATGATCCTTCAGAAATCATTCTAATATGCGATTTTGGAGTTCAAAAACCTTTCTTCTTATTATTGAAGTTGAAAACTGTTTTAACTGCTTAATATTTTTGTGGAAACTGTTACTTGCGTTCAGGATTCTTTGATGAAAAGAAAGAACAACATTTATTTGAAACAGAAATATTTTGTAAATGTCTTTACTGTCACTTCCGTTCAATTTATTGCATCCTTACTGAATAAAAGAACTGAAATTAATTTAAAAGGTGTACTCAAAAAAACAATCTTTCTAAGCTGGTTTGTTACAGAGAAAGTACAAAATACAAGCTAAACTGGCTTGCAAATCATGTGAAATCTCACCTGACCCAACACACACCGGTCAAGACCATGGCAACTGAGCCCACCATGAGAAACACACCCAAAAATACTAAAGGAGAAAAAACAAAGATGGTCGAGAAAAGGCTGAAGAAGGAAGAAGCAGAAGCTCTGCAGTGACACAGTCCACAAACTCATATATCTTTATAAACATCAGCAAACAATATACAGTATAACGCACTGATGAAAGAGTGGTCCTCCGAGGGGTACGGGATGATAAAGGGGGCACTGTGCACAGCAGAGATAAAGGGAGTGTTTGAGGAAGGCCTGGTGGTAGAGGCGGTGGTGGTCAGAGGCTGTTCTGATGTAGCAGCGGTAGAAGAAGCCTCTGCTCTGTGCTGACCGCTCGGCCACGATCCATCCAAAGGGGATTTGGAAGCAGCTGGAGAGGGGACTAAAGAGCATGAGAGATTAAAAAAAAGAGACATTTACATTTATTCATTTAGCAGATGAAAAAAACAGAGAGAGAGAGAGAGAGATAGAATTTGCAATATTTATTATTATTTTATAAGTGTTGTGGGTGGCAAATTATGGTAGAACTCTTAAATGGACAATCCACCAAAAAAAAGAAGAAATATTTTGAAATATTATGCACCTTTTTTTCCCATACAACTTTTTACTTTCATTGTGTTCAAAGCTATTGATTGCTTTTTGAAGGAACACAGCAAAACTGAAGTCATTATCTACTCATAATCTTCCTCTGCTGGTTCACAAATCACATTCTCGCTCATGTTCAATCCAAAGAGCGCCTTTTTTAATGAGTCGTGCATGCCCAGACATCATCAGCAACAAACATTTCTCACAATAACAGTGTGTCAGTTTAAATATATATATTGATATCGGCTTCTCACAGAAAGCTGTGCTATGGCTTCAGAAATCCTTAATAGAGTATGAGTAGAGTAGAATTAAGTATGTACTTCACAGGTTCACTGTCAATACATGGAAAATAGAAGCAAAAAATAAAAGTCATACAGGTTTGGTATGAGAGTAAAAGATTTAATTGAATTTTTGGATGAACAATCCCTTTATTGGCAGGATTCCCATGCTACCTTACCTGAGTGCTTCATCTCTGATTCTCTGTGTTTGCTGATGATGGAGGAGAGAATGTCTATCTCTTCATCCAGCTCTGGGAGATGGCTGATCTTGACTGCTTGGGCAAGAAAGAGAGAGAAATAACATGAAATTTAGGAGTGAAAAGTGACTTGACATACAGCCAAGTATGCTGACCCATACTCAGAATTCATGCTCTGTATTTAACCCATCTAAAGTGCACACACACAGCAGTGAACACAGACACACTGTGAACACACACTCGGAGCAGTGTGCAGCCATTTATGCTGCGGTGCAGTTGGGGGTTCGATGCCTTGCTCAAGGGCACCTCAATCATAGGATTTTGCATTGTATTTGCAAATCATACTATATATGCAAATGTAACTGCATCTATTTATCTTAGAGTTAAAGCTGTCGCTCTGAGCTAGACAACTAACAGGTCAGTTATAGAAAATCTAAAGTGGGAACTGATAAGGTCAGTTAAATAATAATGCAACGAGGAATATATCTTGGCGTAGTTTGTATTGCATTGGGTGGAATGTGTATGCCATACTGCTATACATATTTATGAACATGTAAAATTATTCATCATGACACATCAAAAATTTGCATGTTAAAGGTTATAAGCTTGTATAATAGTGCATATGCACTGCAGAATCTCTCTGTGTGTGTATTTGTACAGAGAGAGAGCTCTGAGAGAGAGAGAGAGAGAGAGAGAGAGCAGAGAGCTTAGGTGGATTTGGTCAGTCGTTCTGTTGTGTGTTGCTGCGTATGTGGGCAATGGGGCATACAGGCGGGCAGGGAGAGAACAGGGAGGGGCCGCTTCAGATCATGAATGAAACCCATCACCACAGCAACCACTGAGAAAGCGGCAAGAGCAAAAAAACTTCATAAGCGGGATAAGAAAAAAAGATAGAGCATTTGAGAGAGAGACAAAGAAGATGCTTTGGCCATTCAACCACTGAAAGTTCTATTTTTACCAGAGTGAGCTAAATTTATTTAGTTATTTATTTATTATGAGATTATTTATTTTCCACTCCAAATTTACTGTGGACTACAGATTTAAGGGATACATTTATGTCTAGTGACATTGCAGGATTCATTAAAATCCAGACTAGATAATCGGCATTGCAATTTGTATGTTTTATATTTGTATACTTGCATAATTAAATACATAACTTAAAACATTAAAAAAAACCCTGCATATTAGCTTAAGTGTAATGATAGAGGCGTCGTGACAACAGGGTTGAGGATCCAAATGCAGGCTTTATTAGTAAACGTGGTCAGACAGGCAGGGTCCAGTACCAGCAAACAATAATATCCCAAGCAAACAGGCAATGGTCAGGGCAGGCCGCAAAAAAATCATAAAAACCAGATAAACAGTCCAAGATCCAAAATACACAAAGGCAAAGCAAGACAGGCAGGAACACAGAAACTAGGAATATTTACAGGTAAAACATTCAATCACCAGCGATGTGAGCATGTGTGTGTGTGCTGTTCTTAAAGTGTGAGACTGATGAGATGATGAGAGACAGGTGATTGCCATTGATTATGAGTCCAGGCAAAGAATTATGGGAAATGGAGTCCAAGGTGAAGTGGCAAGAGTCTGGAATGGAGTGCCCTCTAATGAAGCTCACGGGCACACATGTGCAACTTTACATAAGTGTAACAAAAACAGAAAAATGTATCTATATACAAAAGCAGGCTATGTCTTTCACAAGGAAAATAAATACTGCAGGCTGTGTGAAACATGTGTGAGGCCTCTAAGGTCTTCTAAATGAACAGTACAAAAAGTGAGAGAAGAAAAGGACGCTGTTCATACTCCTGCCTGTTGAATGGTATCGATTAGGTGTCAACAGCAGTGCCCTCCTAAGGCAGCACTGATCAATAAACGTCAAGGTTTTAGTCAAAATGAACATTTATCTTTTTTACGAACTGAAAGCTGAAAACGAAAATGAAATGCTTGAAGATATTTACATCTAACTTGCTGCTTGTTGGCATGGATAAAGCTGATTTACACCAGCATTTGTCAATCCCTTCCACTGCAGTACAGAAAGAGACCGCCTGAATGATTTCATTAGCCTCCCTCCCTCCTGTTGCATCAGCAGCAATGTGTGGGTGGAAAAGGGGGAGAGGGAAGTCAGACTGGAAGGTTGCAAGGAGTAATAGGTCTTCCACTGCAGTCCAATGCGAATGATGGGGAACCCTGAAAATGCTTCCATACATATTGAAATGGTATGTATCAGATCAACGTGTCAAACTGCCTGACAAAATTACTATAAACTGTTTTCAATGCTGCTACAAAGATATTTGCCAACACAAACCTGTGAAACGTTTGTACGACCAAAGACTATATATACAGAGATGGTTTACTAATATTACTATGAATGGGAAAAAGTACAACACGCAATATTGCAGGAAAAAAAGTCCCAATTTCTAATTAATAAGAGCTAATCATGAATTGGTAAAGCCATATGCATCACTGCATTAGGAGCTCCAGTTCCAATAGAAAGTCAGTGTCCTGAGACACGTGCCTGGGATTATGCATGCACATGGCCAAACTTGAATTATTAGGCTATTTTATTATTAGAAACAACATTTATGGGCCAGTTCATGTCAGATCTTAAATATTACATTGAAACATGATATGGCGAAATTTTTTCTTTATGTTAGTCGATATCAATAGTAATTTTTCATATCAGTCGATATCGAGTAAATGCATCTGCTGTAATAAGACAAGTGGATTAATGCGCCGTGTGGTGAAGTTCAAATGAGTAATTCTGTATTGTTATGAAAACATTATATAGAACATTTATCAAACTCTTATTATAATTTTATCGAGAAAAATGATATCAAGATAATTATCATTAGCCCTATTTGAAATAATGTGAGATTGGCAAACAGATTTGCCGATTTCAGTTTTTCTTCATTCAAATAGATAGAGGTTGGTCTTGCATCTCTGAAATAGCTGCCCAAAGCCACTGAAAATATGGCCACCAAGTGAACTGACTTTTCCTGAAAGGCACTGTACGATTTAGATGGTACAACTCAGTCTAAAGTTGACAGTACTCACCAGGGTGATTTTGTCTCTTGATCACACATTTCCCTCTTCTGTTCTCCACAAATGGGTCTAGGCATGGGCCGCAGTGTGAAGAGCCGGGCTGGCAGAAGTGCCGTCGCTCCCGGGCACAGTCCAGACTCCGAGGACAATGTTCCACAACTATAACAGAAATGACAAAGACACTGAAAAATGACCCACTTTACACTGACGTGTACTTACATTAATGACTCATATTTTTCCAATTGTCAAAGTAGCCTGACTGCTGATATCTGAATTTGTAAATGCAAAAAAAAATAAAAAATAAAAATAAATCTAATAAATAGATTAATTCACCCTAAAATTATATAAAAATATTCAAGTGGATTAACGAAATTCGAGCTGCAGCTTGAGTGATCTTCACATATTATTGTTTAGCTTCCACAGATACAACAAAAACATGTCAGGCTATTTGTCAAACAGAATAATTGCATAGACAGCTAACAGGAATCAGCCCGTTTATGTTAGAAAAGCTGTCTCTGATCTAGTGTATTGTGTTGAGTTACTGGATGATGGAGAGCTCAGGAATGACAGTGCATCAATAAAACAGCAGTGCTAATGTACGTGAGCACTGCTGCTGAGGGCAGAACTGGGGCAGTAGGTCAAGTGTAGAGAAGATCCAACACCCACAAGTATCAAATTATGTCAGAGAATAACAAAGTAGTCGCGTGTCTGCCACTGATTGTCAGCAGGGATCCATGCCGAACATATGTTCTTAATTACACCACAAGTGCATGAATCATTCTAATGAACAACATTGTTGGTATTCAATAAGGAGATCTGAATAATAAATAATTACATACATCTTTACAAGACGTCTTTTTATCTGAGTGCCTTGAGACTGTTTTATGCTTGAGGCAAAAGATGCGAGATGACAAAATTAACAGTGGAATGCAAAAATATGTTCTATGTGAAAACATATGAATTAATTATGTTACAGGGCTGACAAGACCATCCATTTGCAAAGCTTTATTCATAGAATGGTCAGAAACAGGCGAAGGTCAGACAATGGCAACAGGTATTTTGAGAGCAAGAGATGAGACTAGTACAATAAAAAGGTGTAGGCGTAGACGCGGGAAGTGGGGGGGGGGGGGAGGGATTGGTAGGTTTGCTGCAGAACCCCCTGTTACAAAAGACGGCTACCAATTGTCACATTCAGTGGTATAGATGGTAAAACGTATCATTCTACTTCTTGACGCGATCGAAATGGGTTCGAATCTGCCTTTTGGCGAACTTTTTTTTCTCCCTTTTCAAATTTCAAATCACATCAGAAAAGCATTTATTTTTAATAAAATTGAAGAAAATCATCAAAAAGTTGAAAATAAAGTATTGGGTAGGGTTAGGGTAGGTGTAGGGAGGTCTTTTTCCCCAATAAGTTGGCATCCATTTAATAATTTTAAATGAAAATTTACACTCAATTTACACTTAACTCATACTGGTTTATAATGTATTACAATGGTGAGGTGCATATAATTGCAACTATTTGCAATAAGTTATTAGCAAAATATCCTACTATTTCCAATCATTTCCAAATTTCCAGTAAGATTTAACATCACTAAATATGTTTGTGTGCCTGTGCGTTTAACTTGAATAATTTCCAAAAGATATCGGTTTTAAAGCAGAGGGTAATTCACTCGTTGATTTGCTTAAAATCTACTTTGCGATTTTGTTGGCAAACATGTGTATGGTGCATTCTATTCAACGTGTTTATTGCTAGTGCAGCAGAAATAGACTGTGCAGCCTTTACAAGTAATTTGCTTGCAATGTATCATTTGCAGTGTAAATGGCATATCACTAAAACTACTATTTTAATTTAGTGTATTTTTACTTAGTGTAAATAGGCTGTATCGTGCGAACCCCCCACCCCCACGTGCTAATCTAAAATTCACAGGCAGAAGATCAGGAAACAGGCAATGCAAGACTTTGACTAGACTACGGAACTTAGAACTAGAAAAACATACAGAAACTGACTCCGTAAACTAGCTACGCTGAACAGCATAAAGGCTAAAACAATACACAGCCAAAAATGTTGGTGTGAGACTGATTTATATAGTGTGTGTTATTGGTAGCAGCTGCGTGAGATTGGTTTCAGGTGAACTTGTGATTAGTTCAATGGAGCATGGTAAATGTAGTCCAGGGTGTTGTGTAACAGTCAGTGTAATGTGAGAGTCCATGTGGACAGCGGGTGACCTCTGGTGGTGAGTGAACGGAAGTTTATAGACCGGATTCGTGACACATTCAATGTGAATCATACAAAAATGTCACATTTTTTGAAAACCATAAGCATGAAGCTTCCCCCCATCCAAAACAAAATTGTCAATGGGGTTTGAGCATGTTAATTTTTTTTTGCCAAAACATAAAAAATAGTTGTATGCATGATTACATTGTGAGCTGTATTTTAATTGTTCATTAATATTAAAAATAATTCAAGATAAGTGTCTTTGATCTCATTCATGTTCTTACCATTTTATAAATGCAATTATCCATTCAAAGCCATGTGCTACAGTCATTCTGACATGTCTAAGGGGTTTTGGGAACCTCATTGCACATTACGCCTATAAGAACACCTCTTATGTATGGCAAAATCATCATAATGCACAGCCTTGAGTTCTAGATCTGAAAGACTCAGCCATTGAATCCTTGGCTCCTGTTTCCATAACAACTGCTATGGCAACTGAGTGCATGTGACATCATCAGGTGTGAGTCACTGCCAATGCAGTAGCTGAAGAGGGGGATGAACTCTTCTGAACCAGAGCGAGTCAAGGGAGACAGTGAAGGAAATAAAACACAACAATTGACAATATGTTCTAAAAAAATTACTTAAAAACAATTCAGTGCAAAATGAGTAAATGCTGTGCAATATGAAAGAACTGTGCATCATGCCCATACTGCATCTGTTCATCCCATATGTACCACATCGCTTTCAGAGTCAGTACAGTTCTGTCACCTTATTAATTGCTATTGATTTCAGTGCTCAAACCCACAATCATTGCATTGCAATTTGCTTTTTACTGGAACTACCCATTAAGTGCACAAATGTGAAGAAGTGACTCATTAAACCTGCAATACATCAGCAGTGATGATTTTTACGAGAAACCCTCACTGTCACTGTGCTGGAGGTGATGCAGAGACGCACACGTTCTCTGTTGTCTATCCGTTTCACATCTTAATCTCATTGAGAGTTTTTTTTTTTTTTTTTAATAGCCTCTCATTCAAACATACGGGGACAATTATGTATGCTGCTGCACAAACACACACATTCATTTCCTGCTCTTTATCACTCTTAAAAACACAACAACCCATTCGTCTAAAAATCTGTTTCTCCAGCTATCAATTCAACATATTAAGATATCATTACTTCCTCACATGATATGGAGAGATGACGATCACACTTGCATCTGCATGTGACCATCTTAATCAAACCATGTGTGGACCGAGTGACTGAAGGATACTAGGTTTAAAGATAATGACAAGATTCATGAAGATGTGTCAAGATAAATATAGTTAATCTTTTTAAATTCTATTGCACTCCATCAAGTTGTGTTCAAACACACACACACACACACACACACACAGTGCTTTAAATCAGCCTATTCTAATTATGCAGGGATCTTGTAAGAACGATTAGCCAACTAGTCGTTCAGAAATCCAGATGACTAGGCTAGTTGATATTTTAAAATATGTAGATTTGGATACACTTAACCCAGACAAGACGTTCTGTTGCAGTTTTGTTAGACTTTGTGCTTGAAGTGAAGTGAAGGGAAATAGATCAGCCGTAATCCGTGCTACATAGCAAATCTAATACCTACTTCAAAGCACATCACACAAACATTTCGCTACTATGGAGCACCACTATCATCTCTCGCTCCATCCTGCTCCTGCCAACAAAGGCCAAAGTGGCTCTGCAGAGGGTGGAAAGTGTCGCTGTCTGGCCATGGTTCAGACATGCCTCAAGGTGACCCAGTCCTGCTGGTCCTGCTGTGCAGTCTAAAGATGACACTCATCCAGGACAGACTGAAACAGGCCCCAAAACATCGCTGACTGAAGGACAATTTCTAGATTTGGTTAAAGGCAGAGCGGTTTTTGGCATATTGTATTCTAAACACAGCAGGGATATTTTATTATTATTTACCATCACTCTAAAACAGGGATTCCCAAACATTTTTTTGTCAGCTGAAACCATTTGACCTAAATTATTAAAAGCGTGTGATTTTATGTTAATATTTCAATAATTTAACAGAACATTTACCTGTTCACAGTTCACTTATGATTTTAATGGTCATGTCATGCAGGTAAAATATTATTCATAAAATATATATTACTGTACACACACACACACACACACACACACACACACACACACACACACACATATATATATATATATATATATATATATATATATATATATTGAAAAAAAAAAAAATATATATATATATATATATAACAATATAAATATTACAATTAGGGCTACACAATAAATCCTATTTTAATTGTGATCATTTTTCATTTGGTATTTGCATTTCCTTGCATTAGTAACAAGCTTTCACAAGCTTTCATGGTTGCAGTTGCCAGATGTGTGTGTGTGTGTATATATATATATATATATATATATATATATATATATATATATATATATATCAGAAGTTTTCTGTTCAGTTGTTTACATAATCTTCCTAACTTGGAGGAACATTAATAACTCTGATGAAACAAAATAATATTAATCATGACAATACTTCTGCAAAGCTACAGAGGATAAACAGTTTGAACAATGGAAAATAAAATAAAATAATGAATGATAGCAGAGTGTCTTCTGGCGAGCTGCGAGTCACTTGTTATTTATAGCACTCACTCTCTCTAGTTTCACAGAATAAATGGACATGCTGCTGAATAAAGTTGCTATCCACCGCGCAGTGTTTTAAGGTTACCTCAAGTTCGTCTATTTAGAGTGGACCGACAAAGCCATGAATGCTTTGTACTGGTGCATCATATCTTTTATATTGCCACTGTTTCCCATGAACTTCAATTGGTGTTCTTGTAAAACATTAATATTCGCCTAGCAGCACCATTCAGTGAATGCAGCAGAAAAAGGAATGATGCTGTTATTCTTCACTCCAGACTATCCCAGTCTTTCAGATCCCTGTACACTTGCTTGAAAAACATGTTAAAGTAGTGTGCACTGCATGCTGTGCCTCTCAAGAACTTTGTGTTATATATGCCATGACAGGATGACTGACTGAGGAAGGCACAGAACAGAGAACAGAGCTGAGGGTCTTGCCACTTTGAATTCTCTCATTGTGAAATGTCATAAACGATTATTTTTGAAATGTTAAAAATAACATTAGAGCGAGTCAGTACACATCCCCATTTAAAGTTGACTCATACTGTAAGAGCACAGGGCAAAATAAATTGTTACAATCCTGTCACTTCTCATCATTTAAGCAGTTATCAGTTATGCTAATGTTAATCCATTCCCCTGTAAATTGTTAAAAAAATGTAATTGCATATTCTGCAACTATGAATAAAGTACTCACAGAAAAGTGAAAAAATGAAATAAAATTCAAAGACATAAATGTAGAAAATAACAACACAACATCTGCTATAAATAAATAGCAGTGTTGCGATTAACATTATTATTGACACTGAACATAATGAAGCAGCCCATTTAGTGAGAGTGGAGTCCAGAAATAGCATTCTTTCATCAGCTGCTGTCACAGTGAACTGTGAATAACATAAAAAATGAAACATCTTCCTTTTTTAGCCACCTCACACTCTTAGATCACTGTCTGCTTACTGAGCTCATACTGGTGCTCATGTATGAATACATTTGTCTAATTCAGAGCAGACATTAGGTGGCCAGTCTTCTTTCTAAATTAGTCATGGACTGAAATCCATTGTGTCGTTTAGAGGGGAAATGTAATTATCCAAGTTAATTAACAATGTGCAGTAAAAACATGACATGCATCTATTATTGTCTCAATTGGACAATAAGAGCACCAATATGACATTTAGGAAAAATTAAAATTCATGTGCAATGCAAAACAACTTCCTCTCTGACTCTCTGTCCTTAACTACACTTATCATTGAAAATGCCACTTCAGGATAAGAACTCTTTGTCTAGATCTAAATGCAGTATGGACTGCAGAGAGACTGCTGGGTCCCCATGGTTCAAACCCGGAGGTGTCAGGGTGTCAGGTGAGAACATCTGAATTAAGCACAGACTGAAAGATGCTTTTAATTTAACAAAAGATGCATTTTACTTTCACAAAAGATTTCTTTTCAAGTAAATATTGTTTTTCTGAAATTGGAATTCATCAAAGAAAGCGTTTTCAGCAAGCAAAATAGCTGGTATCTCATACTCTCATGATCTTGGGATCATTTCCAAACCTTGCTGACTTCCCTTTAAATTACCTCAGAAACCACAGGGGTCTATAGCACAGGCGTTTTGAGCAGTATCTTGACACCAACCCTAATACGTTCTATAAATTTCATTAAGGTCTGTTGAAAATTATTTGGATCTACTTAATGAGCTCTGTTGCAGATTTCTCTTACTTATTTTTTGTAATGTTGCTATTTTTCTAAACAAACTACTTTTTTTTTTTAAACAAAACAAATAATTTATTTAATGGTGTCAATATGCAGTGACTCAATAATACAAAAATGGTGTGCACATCCCAAACATCCAAATAGGACGCAGGTGCAAGACAACTGAATAATGTAATCAAATAAAGAAGTGAAGTCTGCACACTGAAAACTACTGCTCCAGAGGAATTTAATCAAGCTCAAGCAACGTTTCGACCTTCAGGTCTTCAACAGGCACAATATCAATGTAATGTGAAGTCAACTTTAAATAGACACAGGTGATCACCTTAATTAGGCACATCCAAGCAATCATGTGACAAATACAAGTCATGTGACAAATACAAGTCATGTGACACATACAAGTCATGTCTATTATGTGACAAAAACAAATCAACAGATACAAGCTTGTATGTGCGAGCTGCTGTTAACCCATATTTAGTAAAGAACAGGAATTGAATTACTTTAAAGTTACTGCAATTTTGCTGCAGTGGGTCTCTAAGGGTTGAGAGAGAAAAACAGCAAAAAAAACAAAAAAAAACACACAAATACAGAGAGCAGTATGCAAAGAATTAATACAAGAGAAGGAAGAACAGAGGAAGAAAAAAAGAGAATAATAGCTTAGAGTGAAAGAAACAGCTAGAGAATATTCATGGTATATGATTTCTGGTGCAACTCTTGAGTGGCGTCTGTAACCTTTTTTGTTTCAATAACATATTTCTCTATTTTGTCCCATTCTTACATCTAAAGAAAGCAGAACTGAAACAATGAAGAGTGACAGAACAACTGAATTACACTTATTATACCAGAAATCTCTCCTGTTGTTAAAATATAAGCAAAGATTACAGAGCATGAGAGAAAGACACTCAACTTGACGGCAGATCTCTTCACTCAGTGCATAGTTTAGATTTAGGCTTCCACTTTGAGGTGAGATTAAAATGTGAATCTGAAGTCTCACACGCACTAGCACATGAGGATTACAGTCAATCTGACAGGCTGCTTAAAACATCTCACCCTCTTTCATGGCAGCTCAAGTCTGACATGATTGCACATATTTACACACACGTGGGCATAGAAGGTTCATCATGCAAGATCACAACAGGAACTCAAACACACAGGGAGCAGTTAGAAACAGAGAGAGGGTGATAAAGAGAGAGAGACGTCCTGCACTCCATGCATTAAATCAGAGTATCTGGTTGGATGCAACATCAGCAGAAAGTATTAAAGCACCAAAAAGACAGACTCGGATAGATATTAACTGCATTTAATCTTTTTAGAGGCATGACTTCTAAAAGTTTAAATAAAGATCTTGCACCATGTGCCATAATTCTATACATCATACACTGCAAAAAACAAGTATTTTTGTTCATTTGTTCTAATAATATAATGATATAAATTGTGTATTATAATTATTTTAATAACCGTAATTAGTGATGTTTATGATTAAGAAAAATAAAAATGGACTAATCATATATGCTTGTGGACTAATAAACATATGCTAGTGGACTAGGGAAAATAAACTTAAAGGGGTCATATGATGCAGCTAAAAAGAACATTATTTTCTGTATTTGGTGTAATGAAAATGTTTATGCGGTTTAAGTTTCAAAAAACATTATTTTCCACATACTGTACACGATTGTTTCTCCTCTATGCCCCGCCTTTCTGAAAAGTGTTGTTTTTTACAAAGCTCATCGGTCTGAAAAGCGAGGTGTGCTCTAATTGGCCAGCTATCCAGTGTGTTGTGATTGTCCGAATGCCTCGAGTGTGTGACGGAAATGTTATGCCAATAAAACCTATTACAAATGAGCCATTTGTTGCATCCAGTGGGAACATAATTACGGATTATAATGACTCATACTGTCTTTTTACGTGTTGCGTTGCATCGCCCCATGTAAACATAGAGCCATGTCTGCATTTGTGATCAGAGAAATGACAAACAACAAGCTCTACTCTACACTGCTCAAAACTCACGTTTGAATCATCAGTGGCAAATCATTTAAATATGTAAACATTCTTACAGACTGTGAGTCAGAACAGCCAGAATTGTAGTCTACTCTCCCAGGATCAGGAAACAGGCCTCCATAAAATGCGCTGCACACATCTCAATATTTAAGTTAAACTGTTCTGTAACAGTGTTCTAAATACACCTTAACCACTGATTTCTAGTTGTGTCCTCTTTTGGACGACCAAACAAAGTATTTTTGCTTCCAAAATGAAAAAGCATCTCCACGACATGGCGCCGGCGGCAACAGCGAGAATCAAAGTTACGCCTTTTTTCTTTGCGTGAACATTTGGGCAGCGTTATGCAAATCTTTCCACACAGTGACGTAGAGATGTGGGGGCGTTTTTAAATTAAGCGTTTTAGGAGGGCGTGGACAAGTCTAACCTAATATTAAGAATATCTCTTTGGGTTTGAGACTTTAGTCTTTGGAACCTTAGGGATCTTTCAAGAACAGCTTGTCACGAAATCGCATCATATGACCCTTTTACTGTTATTAATTCTCGACAACAGGTCTATCTTATGCAATTTTGCTTTTTATGTACCTTGTTTTAAATAACAATTCACCCAAAATAGTTGTGCTCTCACATCAAAATCCACTGACATATATGTTTGGATGTTTTCACTTTTAAATTGAGCTTGACCTGAGCATATTTTTCTTCTAATTCAGACGAGATGACTTTTTCACTGGACAAAGCAGTATTATGGAGAGAGAACTCGTATTTTAACCAGAAGCAAAAACATTATAAAGAAAATGTTAATAATGGATTTGATTCTGTAAACTAATGGACTGGAGTCGTGTGGAACACTTGCGGATTATTGTGATGTTTTTAACTGTTTGAACTCTCATTCTGACGGCACCCATTTAATGCTGAGGCTCCAATGGTGAGCAAGTGATGTATTGTTAAATTTCTCCAAATCTGCTCTGATGAACAAACAAACTCATCTACATTTTGGATGGCCCTAAGGGTTAGTCTATTTCCAGCAATTTTTCATTTTTGGCTTAAATATTCTTTTAAGGATGTTTAGGTTATATATTCATACTGGGAAACAAGATAAACATACTGATCAAGACCTTTTATCCAGTGTAATATACAGCTTATAGTACTCTTTGGCCTAGAGCTTGAAATCCTCATCCAGAACTGCCATTCATTTATTTCTCTCATGGTTTCTTCTTTTACGTCTTCTTTTCACCACTCTCTTTAGCAATAACAACTTCGCCTACCTCTTCCCTCTGCATCTAAATGGCTTATATTATATCTCTGTGGTTGCATAATTGCTTCTATACAAGTTCTCGGCAAGAAAAACATTTAGAGTACTCATTTTTGAAGGTTACTTAAATTGTCTTCATTCTCATTAGATTGTTCATTATCGACTTCACAGCTCTTCTCGCAAAGCCCTGGCAACTCATAAAAGCCCAAATAAAATGTCTTTGCTTCTGGTTAAAAATCACCCACCATGGTTACAGTCACTTTACACAGTTTAAAGTCTATTCATCTATTTTTAAGCTACAACACCACAAAAAATGACATGCTGATGGTATAGGAATGTACTGATGTTATGATAACTGATAAATGGCAAGTAATAAAAGTCTATACTATTTTGCCTAAATAAAAGTAAAAATAAGTTTGACGATTTTAACCAGCTTTTTACAATGTTGATAGTATAAATACATGAACAATGTGAACAAGTGTTTCTTTGTCAGGAAGTTTTGACAGCTCTACGGCTTTTGTGAAAACTGCAGATATTACGTCTGGATTTTTGTATTCCCACTCACGGATAGTCTAATCGAACCCAGTGCATTATGGGTGTTGAAGTTTCTTGTCTTTTTCGCCACAGCCCTTTTCTCAGTTTTCTCTAGCTATGTAGTACCGATAAAAAAAAAACATTATGTTAGTTTTATATAATGTATTTTTCATAGTACTACTGAATGATTACCAAAGTTATATTAGTTTAAAACATGTTAGTAATAGCCATGGTGGTCTATTCTGTAATATATTATCCTATCAGCTCCTGCAGAGAATGTACAGCAAGAACTAAACATTGTATATCCCAGCAAGTATCTGATTTACAGCGGGTATAGGAAAATCACATTTTGTTACTTTGCAGCCTGAAACGAAGACGGACACAGTTTTTGTTTTATCCAGCTGTATTTAGTAAGTGCAACTTATATAACATCCAAGTGAAAGATATAACACCATGTCAGAAAAAATTTTAAAACAGAAAAAGGAAAAAGGATCACCCCCTCCTTAAAATGACTTGTAAACTCAATCTAGCACCTTCTCAGTGGCACACAAAGCCATTTGACTTTCAACTGTGAATCAGCTGAAAAGAGCTTTCCTGGAGCATTTCAGTCCTCTGTAGTGCAACTGAAGCAAACAATGAACTACGGGTGGCAAGACATTGTCAAAAGATCTCTGGGATAAAGTTGTGGACAGGCACAAGTCAGGAGATGGTTACAAATTATTTTCAAAGGCTTTATCAATGCCTAGAGGCACAGTAAATTCTATTAAGAAGTGGAAGGTATTTGGTACAACACAGACCCTCCCTGGATCAGGACATCACTCCAAACTGGATGAAAGAGCGGGAGGAAGCTGGTCAGAAAGTCTACCAAGAGGCCAACAGCAACTCTGAAGTGTATTGAAGTGCTGCAAGAAAGAAAATCACTCCTCAAAAAAGGCCACATGCAGTCATGAATGAGCTTTGCCAAAATGCACCTTGAAAACTCTGAGGCAGGTGAGACTTTATTTGGCCTGAACACCAAACAATATGTCTGGCGGAAATCCATTAAAGCTCACCATCCAAATAACAGCATTCCTACCATAAAGTTTGGAGATGGTATTATCCTTTGATATGCGGCAGGGACTGGAACACTTGTCAGGATAGAAGGAAAAATGGATGGGGAAAAATACCATCAAATTCTTGAGGAGAATCTACTGCCCCCTGCCAGAAAGTTGTCAATGGGAAGGAGGTTTACCTTCCAACTTGACACTGACCCAAAGCACACAACAAAACTGAGCACAAAGTGGTTGAAGGAGCAAAAGATCAATTTCCTTGCATGGCCTAGTCAGAGCCCAGACTTAAACCACATTAAAAATCTGAGGAATGACTTGAAGACTGCAGTCCACAAATGATCAAAATCAAATGAACTGGACTTGAGCAGTTCTGCAAAGAAGAGAGGACATATATTGCAAAGTCTAGATGTGCAAAGTTAGCAGAGACATATCCCAACAGACTAAAGGCTGTAATTAAAGCAAAAAGTGGTTCGTCAAAATACTGACACAAAGGGTCGATCCCTTTTCCAACTCAGTGATTGTTTTATTTTTATTTTCTTTGGTGTTATATCTTTCACTTGAAAGTTATAAGCTGCACTGAGTAAATAATACAGCTAGATAAAAAAAACTATATAAAATAGACATTTAAAGGGGGTGATTTTTTTCAATACCCACTGTATGTGAGTACAAGGTCTTGCACACACACACAAAGTCCTTTGCGGTTCAGTTTTTCCTTGAGTTTCCAGACTGTCTTTGGTCTTGTGGTTTGAGGTACTCTAGTAGCCATCATGTTGTACATTCTTATTGTTCTTATTTATAGCCCAGACCTGAGTGGCAGGAGGAATGTGTCAAGGTCTGGAGTCTCATTCCTGACTGCTGATTGCCTGTTTCCATTACTTAAAGCTGAGGGGTCAGAGAATAGCCCCGGGGTGTGTGTGTCAATGAATGATGTTATCAGGACATTAATGCCAAATCTTAAGTGCAGAGTAATGATCGTCATACAGACATGACATCAAAACAGTGTGAATGTACCCATGAATACACACATTTTGCAAAATGGACACATATGTGGAAAAGTGGGTCCATGTCTCTCCCACCTGCGTCACAGAGCAGATTCACTCTTCTCTTGGTATTATAACATTTTATTACATCTCATATGGAGATCAAGTTTACTTTGTTTTTTGTTTTTTTCAAACAGCATAATAGACGATTCAAACAGAATCTAAGTCTGAATTAATTTGAAGGGACCTTTAATCACTGAATGTAAGCAAAAACCTTTTATTATTATTAATATTTGAAAATAATTATATTATAAAAATACTTGAATGGTCTAATACAACACAGTAAACATGTGCACAGAACAAGCTAAATATACAAAACACATCCCCACTATCTGGCTGCACAAGCTGTTTTGGGCTATTTAAATAGTCAGATACTGCTTATTTAATCCAAGACCTCTACCTCTAAATGCTATGAATTAAACGTGTCTTACCTGCCATTGCAGCACCGACGGCGACTGTTGTGATGAGGAAAGCCTCGGTGAGTAGCGAGGCCCAGGGTGGGCTCAGTGATCGCATCCTTACGAACAGTACAACGGCGCGGGGGACCCGGGGTTTATCATTCCCCCGTCCCACAATGGTGGAAAACCTTTGTCTGTAATCTCTGAGCAATGACACTCAAGTGTGTAGTCGGTAAAATGTGTTTAAGGTGCACGGGATCATTCAGTGCTGCGCGTCGCGTCCGCCGCCGATGCTGAGGCTGGTGCCTGTGCGGCGCGCTGCGTGAGATGCTGATCTCTCTCTGAGCGAGGAAAATACCAGGGCTGTGCGCTCAGGCTACGCAAAACGATGTCGTCAGCACGTCGTGATATTTTTATCGGTCCTCTCTAAAATAAAGAAATATTACTTTAACAGGTGCGAGTTGGGCATAATAACGCTATGGGAGGATAACACCGAATGCGGGTGTTGGAGTTCATATGTGTCCAATAGTTAAGGAGCAAATTTTTTAAATGTCACTCACACACACACACACACACACACACATACATATACATATATATATATATATGATTGCCTTCCATGGCGCAGTAAATCGAATACGGGTAGTGATGGAGCATTTTTGACCCCCATCTAACATGACCTATTCACTGAACAGAATGAAGTAATCCTTTCTGGTCAACGAATTCAAATGAATCGACTCACTGGGGTGAATCATAATCATCACTGCTCAATGTTCATCGTGGTGACAGAATGAGCGTGACAAAAGTTTGCACTGCCGCCTGCTGGTGTGACAGACACACCAAGCCACATTTTTCACATTTAAGGAATCATGAACTACATTTTATTATTATTTATTAATTTGGTTTCAATATAAGCTGTTAGACTAACGAAAAAGTTTGGAGTTTATGTGTTATGTGTTTATGGTACAACGACCTCTTAAATGCCCCTTTAAGTTATGTAAATATAGCGATATCAAGCAAAGACAAAAAAAATATGCAGACTCTCAGTGATACTGATTTATTTTTCCAAAATATAACAATACAATAAAAATGCAAAACGATTTGAGCGGGATACAATTAAAAAGGTTAGGATAACATATAGTACCAAGTGCTGTAACTAATAAATAAAAATATTCAATTACGTTGATTAAAAGTTATTGTCATTTCATAGATAAAACTACTTAAAAAAGTCTTAAACAGAACTGAAGTTAGGAAGCTGTTGTGGCCAGATATAGGAGTCATACCATACTGATACCATTTCGCACATCAATAACTTGCTTGTAAATTTAATTTTGAAATACAAATATCAAACATAACTTTCTGGTTTCCTAACAGTGGCGTTGTACAAATATGAATACCAGTTGGATGGCTCTAATATTCTAGATTACCCTTTATAAATGTCACCTGTACTTAAATCAAAGCATCCTAACATGACACATATCTCCACTAGGACCCACAACCAAGTAAGCAGTATTCTCTACATAAACTAAAACTATATAGTGTATGTGCGTCCCAGAAGATACTGATATCATAATGCAATTACCAAATGCAATATAAAAAAATAATCCACAGACTGAACAATGGAAAGAAAGAGGTGAAAAGAACCATATGGAAAATGGTTTACAGTCAGTTATACTAGTTTGGCCTGGTTAACAAAAAATATATGCAGTCACTTCTGTAATCACAACAAATGACAGCAGTTTAAGAAAAAATTGCTTACTTTACCAGCTGCAGCACTCCAGTCTTAAACAAGTCTCCTTAAATATCTCCTGTGCAGGCAGCAGAGCAGACTCTTTATGTCAAAAAGATGCTTCGATTACAATCCATCTCACCGATTAAGCAAGCAAAAAAAAAAAAAAACAAAAAAAAAACTGATATTATAATACTGATAAAAAAAATAAAAAAAATTCAGTGCCAGTGCAAATTCTGGCAAGACTGTAATCTATCACTAAAAATAAGCATCAGATACAAGATGCAGATTTCAACATACTGTACTATCATCATGAGGCATAATGTGGCTGTTTTCCACTGCAAATACATCATTCTTCTGTAGTCTGTTATTCTGCACCACACACAAATGAAAATGACACTAAACTAGGAAAGAAGATTTCTAATAAAGGTGAATATTGTACTTTTTGCCCTGAGATGTGTTCATATTTCGAGCCCAGCTCTAACTAAGAGTGACTTTGTTTTTTGTAAGTGAAAAAAATGTGAGTGTGCGCATGCAAAAAGATAGACAACAATGCCTATACAGTCAGAGTAGTGAGACAAAAGTGTTTTACGGGCAAAAAATATTGCAACAACACAAAAAAAAAACCCTTGCAGCTCCTGTCACTCAGTCAAAAGTAGTTTTAGAGCAGTGAGTAATGCTCATAAACAACATAAGGCATAAACACTTAATGAATGAACAGAGTTTATAAGATATTTCATTGGGGATCCATATGTGCACATTCTCCCTTCCCAGTGTCCTCTCTAGTTTCAGAGTCATTACATTCCTCCTTTCCCGCCTGATGCTCCTCTTCTGCTGCTTCATTAGTGGACAACTGGAATCCACTGTCATCGGGCTGTGACGAGTCATGAGTGCTCGCCGTAATGTGATTTTCCTGTTGGTCTGATGGTGTCACTGCTTCCCCCTCCCTTAGCGGTGAATCCAAAGGCTCCTCCCCTGTGCTTGAAGGTGAATCTTTGTTCGTGTCTGCTGGGTTAAGACTTGCCCCTTCTTCATAATTTGAGGTGGGTTTTACCTCCTCGGCTGCGATTTCCTCTTTCAAGGATGATAACTCAGCAGTTTTCGGTGTCCTGAGTTCATGTTCCTCTTCCTGTACTGCATTCTCGATTTCCTGTATGGCAGAGTCTATGGCCGACTCGCTCACTATGCCCTGCAGCGACTTTTCTGTTGTGCTTTCTTCCTCTTTTATTGCACTTCCGTTTGTTGGTGGTTTCTCATCAGTCGCGTTTTTGTTCACATCCTTTTTGGTTCCATTAGGAACTTGCTTCTCTGACTGTTGGGATAACAAGGTTTCTGAACGTACCTCGGCCTCCTCCTCTGGAATATTGTCTACAGCGGGCACTTCCAGGCATGATTCATTGGGCAGCACAAAGGCATTGTCTTCTTCCTGGATCATGGAGACCACCTGCTTCATCCTGCGCCTTTTTTGAGCCTCTGGATCGCCGGCATTCTCTCCATCCTCCTCCTCTTGACGTCCTCCATAATCCTCAGCCCAGTCAATTGGCGGATTCTCCCCCAACAGGTGAAGGTTAGGGTCGCTGTTGGTCAAAACGATGCTGTCTCGGTACAGGTTGTGTCTCCTCTGGACGGCTGCTTCCTTCACAGCTGGAACACAGAAGGAATCAAGTTAAGTCTGCTTTATTGTCAATTCTTCCACATGTACAGTACATACATATAGAGAATCGAAATTGCGTTACTCTCAGACCCTTGGTGCATACAGATAACACTAACAGTAGAGCCTAAAATTCTAGATCAAATATAAAATATAGGATACAACTATACAATAAGGGCATGTAAAAAAAGACATATAATAAAAATAAAATAAACAGTGCAAGGCACATGGCAGATAGAGTGCAAACCAGTGAAGTGAACAAACAGTGCAGATAAAAAGATTTTGTGCAAAAAAAGCTTATTCAGTCTGATTAAAGTGACAAAGGGCTCAAGAGCAGTTATTTTATTTAAACTGTCTGATGAGGTGGTAGAATGATGTCAGTTCCATGCTGAATGAGGTAGTGAGCACTGAGCAGTAGGGCTGCACAATGTGTTGTTTAAGCATTGATATCTCGATGAACGAATCCACGATAGTCACATCGCAGGATGTGCGATGTAGGCTGTCGTAGTTGATCCGTTATTCATTAACCGTACGGCTGCCAGCTGCTCCCCGGCCCTTGACGAATGTGATTGGCGGATTAATTGCACAGCTTAACCAACATAAAGTGAAAGTATCATTTGCATGTGTTTTTAAGTCCTGTCAGTTTAACAGGGCAGAGAGAGAGAGAGAAAGAGAGAGAGAGCCCTGGCCGCACACGCACGCTCACCTTCACCGTCTTCAAACAACACGAGCGCTGTCTTGCTCTCTCTCCCTCGCGCATATTAATCAAAGAGAAAAAAAAAAGTTCGGGAGCGAGTTCAGCTTCATGACAGCCCGATGGATGAAGCTGTCCTTCAGTCTGGAGGTCATGGCCTGGAGACTCCACAGCCTCCTCCCTGATGGCAGCAGACTGAAGAAGCTGTGTAACGGGTGGGCTCTCCTCATTCAGCCATCAGTTTTGCCACTAATGCACCCTTTCACACTCATTATTGTGACCTATATAAACTGGGCTGGCCCTCCCTTCATACCCAGCGACTCCATAATTGGTTCCCTTTCATAGGTCACTTCGATGCTGCGGTGACGTCACCTGCTATGGGAACACCCCTCGGTGTGACGAATGTCTGAAGCCCTATACCGTCCCGCCAATCACTATTGCCCAAATCCAATTGGCATGCGTACGCATCGTATACCTGGGTACCGTGCGCCATTTCGCTCAGATTTCATTCCTTCAGGGAAGCGAATCATCTGTGCCCTAGGATTCATCTCGCGTTCTCCAGCGGTTTCTATGAGCAGTGTTAACTCCTCTTCGCGGACGCGATGAGTCAACGAAAGGTAAGAGCCGTATAATGGGTTTAATCACGAGGAGGCACTCATGGAGGCATAACAGCATTGCAGGAAGCGGAAATTTTCAGACCGCTAGTATTGTTTCGGACCGCGTGGGAACGCTTAA
The DNA here is from genome assembly GCF_963082965.1 of Carassius carassius. Taxonomy (NCBI): domain Eukaryota; kingdom Metazoa; phylum Chordata; class Actinopteri; order Cypriniformes; family Cyprinidae; genus Carassius; species Carassius carassius. The sequence continues at coordinate 29,735,219 of NC_081758.1, read as the reverse complement.
CCGACATTTCTCAATCGGTGTTACGCACAATTTGTCACGGATACACCATTCAGTTTCGAAGAGGCCCGCCTCCTTTCCGCGGAATTCTTTCCATGGTGGTGACCCATTCTGGATTTACGCCGTCTGAATCTTGCACTCAGGCCGAGCAAATTCAAGACGTTGACAGTAAAGTTGACAGATTCTACTGGTTTGTCACGATCGATCTGAAGGATGCATACTTTCATATTCAGATCATCAAGAGACACAGGAAGTTCCTCAGATTCGCTTTAGAGAGCAAAGCGTATCAATACCGCGATCTTCCCTTTGGCTTAGCTCTGGCTCCCCGTACTTTCTCAAAATGCATGGACGCAGCTCTGGCCCCGTTGTGGCTCCAGGGCGTTCGTGTTTTGAGCTACTTAGACGATTGGCTGGTGTTAGCGCAATCGCAGACTCAAGCACACTCTCATCGGGATCTTGTGCTGAATCATTTAAACAGCCTGGGCTTACGCACAAATTTCCAGAAAAGTGTTTTAATCCCCTCTCAACGGATAACCTTTCTGGGAATAGACTTGGACTCTCAAGCGATGACAGCAAAGCTTTCTCTCCCGCGCGCACAGTCGATTGCGTCATGCGTGCGGCGCTTCAAAGCGGGTCGCACAGTGACAGTGAGATTGTGCCTCAGACTTTTAGGTCTAATGGCAGCGGCATTCCCCGTAATTCATCTGGGATTACTTCACATGCGCCCTTTTCAGTGGTGGACGAAAAGACGAAATATTTCACCCCATTGTCTTCCGCATCGGACGATTTCGGTGACACGGAGGTGTGATGTCGTTAAAACTATGGATGTCAACCGAATTTCTCCTAACCGGGGTTCGGCTGGGGATTTGTGCTTTCCGAGAGACCGTCACGACGGATGCGTCTTTGACCGGTTGGGGAGCTGTTTGTCAAGGGCGCCCAGCCCACGGAGTGTGGACAGCGGCAAAACGCAGTTGGCACATAAACAGGTTGGAATTATTGGCGGTTTTTCTGGCACTCCAGTATTTCTCGAATCTGCTGATCGGCCGTCATGTGCTGCTCAGATCAGACAACACAGCGGTTGTGTCATACCTGAATCATCAGGGAGGATTATGCTCTCGCCCCCTGTGCAGGCTGGCGAGACATGTTCTTCTTTGGTCTCAGAACAAATTTCTGTCGATCTGAGCTGTTCATGTCCCCGGACGTTTGAACTTCGGAGCGGATTTGCTATCCAGACAGACTTTGGAGCAAGGGGAATGGAGATTACACCCCCAAACGGTGAATCTCTCCTGGCAGATTTTCGGATAAGCGAGAGTGGATTTATTCACGTCGAACATGACTACGCATTGCCCGCTTTGGTTCTCCCTATGCCCCCCATCACCCTTGGGCTTGGATGCGTTAGCTCACAATTGGCCCAGGACCAGTTTGTATGCTTTTCCCCCAATTCGTTTGATCCCAGCGGTATTATCCAGAATACGGCTGGACAGAGTGGAACAGCTGCTGCTGGTGGCTCCGCGGTGGCACACACAGCCGTGGTTTGCGGACCTGATCAGTCTGTTAGCGGGCTCTCCATGGGAGATTCCCCTCAGACAGGATTTATTATCACAAGCACAGGGACTGATTTGGCACCCGAGGCCAGATCTATGGAAACTGTGGGCGTGGCCTCTGAGCGGAGTGAGTTAGTATGTCCCGGTCTTTCTGTTGAAACTACCGAGACTATACTGAATTCTAGAGCAGCTTCTACGAGACGCTTATATGCTTTCAAGTGGAGACTGTTTACGACCTGGTGTGAAATTCGTAATATGGATCCAGTTTACTGCCCAGTGGCTTCAGTACTGGAGTTCCTTCAGGACCGTTTTTCGGATGGAGTGACACCAGCCACTCTAAAGGTTTACGTGGCAGCCATTTCAGCTTACCACGAATATATAGACGGTACCTCAGTTGGCCGTCATCCACTGGTTTCTCGTTTCATACAGGGTGCGCGACGGCTGAGGCCTTTCCGTCCCGTGCGAGTTCCTTCATGGGATTTATCCATTGTGTTGCAGGGTTTATCAGGGCATCCGTTTGAGCTCTTGGAAACTGTACCGGATAAAATCCTGACTCTGAAGACACTTCTTCTCATGGCTTTATCCTCCCTCAAGAGAGTTGGGGATTTACAGGCTCTCTCTGTCTCACCCTCGTGCATGGAATTTGCACCGGGCTCTGTGAAGGTGTTGTTGCGACCAAGGCCTAATTATGTCCCTAAGGTCGCATCTAATCCCTTTCGCTTTCAGCAAGTGGTCCTGGAGGCTTTATCCCCTGCTGAGGCGGGGTCTGGAGATCTAAGTCTTTGCCCTGTGAGAGCTTTAAAGACTTATGTGGATCGTACAGCCCCATGGCGTGAGTCTGACCAGCTGTTTGTCTGTTTTGGACATAAGAATAAAGGCCATGCGGTTACAAAACAGCGCATGTCCCATTGGCTGGTGGAGGCAATATCTTTAGCCTATGAGGCGCGCAGACTCGCTTCGCCCTTAGGAGTTAAAGCTCATTCCATGAGAGCAGTGGCTTCTTCTCGGGCTTTTCTCAGTGGATCTTCTATGGATGATATGCTGCGGCAGGTTGATTCTCACAGAACACTTTTATCAAGTCTTACAGTCTGGATGTGAGGATGGCCCCTGGCTCCTGGGTTCTCTCCGCTTGAGCAGATGCTTCCTTGGATCCCAGCTATCAGGTACGTGAGGCGTTATGGTATAGCGTTCCCATAGCAGGTGACGTCACCGCAGCATCGAAGTGACCTATGAAAGGGAACATCTCGGTTACGTATGTAACCATGGTTCCCTGAATAGGGAACGAGATTCTGCAGTCCTGGCCGTGCCATACCTTGATAGCATTCTTCTTCAGTTCATGAAATCTGAGCGAAATGGCGCGCGGCACCCAAGTATACGATGCGTACGCATGCGTAGGGCTGTGCCAAGCGCTATTTGGCCAATAGGATTGGCGGGATGGTATAGGGCTTCAGACATTCGTCACACCGAGGGGTGTTCCCATAGCAGGTGACGTCACCGCAGCATCTCGTTCCCTATTCAGGGAACCATGGTTACATGCGTAACCGAGATGTTTCTCTTCATATACAAGACAATCCTGGGCAAGACACCACTCTATTTGTCATCTCTTCTCCATAACACCTATTACACAAGATCAAGTAATTTGATTAAATTAAGTACCCCTTCTACTTCTACTACTTTTGAACGTAATGCCTTCCGCTTTGCAGCAGTATATGACTGGAACATACTACAAATACCCTGAAACTTACATCTCTGATACCAATCTCCACCTTTAAGCAGAACCTCAAAAATTACATAGTTGACTCTTGTTCCTGCAGACAATCACGAATCATATGTATACACACATACTTAAGCACTTTACTGTTTTTCTTTTTCTTTGTTGTCTATCTTTTTTTATTTATTTGCTTGTTCTGTGTCATGTGTCTGACTAAGTACAGTTGTACAGTATGTGCCTAATTATTCCTGTAGCCTCTTGGCCAAGTCATGTTTGTAAATGAGAAGTGGTTCTCAAACAGTTTACCTGGATAAAGGAATAAAAAATAATAATAAATAAAGTCTGCATGGTTGAAATCCCCAGCTATGATGAGAAAAGCATCAGGGTGGGCTGTCTGCTGCTCACTGATGTGCTGGTACAGTTAATTTAGTGCATCGTTCCAGTTGCTGCTGTTCGGGGGAATGTAAACAGCAACGAGCAGTATTGCATTATATTCCCCCGGCAGATAAAACGGCCGGCACTTAATAATGAAACTCCACCAGGGGTGAGCAATGTTTGCAGATCACAACAGCATCACGGCACCATGCATCATTGATGTAAACACAAAGCCCGCCACCGCAGGTTTTTCCTCCCGTGACGAGAGCTCTGTCCACTCGATAGCACGTCAGCTGGTCGAGTTGAATAGTGCCGTCTGGAACGCTGTTGCTATGCCATGTTTCCGTGAACACAGAAACACAGCAGTCTCTTACAATCCTCTGAGCTGAACGTAGTAGTCGGATGTAGTCCAGATTATTGTCCAAAGAGCATACGTTAGCCAGTACGATGGTGGGGATAGCTGGCTTGTGTGGGTTAGCCATTAGCCTAGCCCGGATACCTCCACGATTACCCCTCTTCTGCTTCCTCATGGCGCTTGTGGCGCCTCCTCTGTGAGTGAGATGCAGTAGTGGGGGTCAGTGCTGGTGTAGGCCTCCGGAGCAGACCGAGGTTCTGCAGCTCTTCGGCCTGATTGGAGTGTAACTCTTAAAAATTGGTTCTGCCGATATCCAGCAGAAACTCACAGCTTTATGTGCGTTTAAAGACAAGTAGACATGATGAAGACATACAAAAAGACTGCCACTCACAAGACAAAAAACACGTAAACACTGTTCTGTCGGAAGCGAGAGAAGCCGCTGCGTGTGGACGCGCTGACATTGTAATAAATGATAAGAGTTTAGTAGAATGGCATTTTCTTTTGCAATAATCTGTTTTACTTGGATGCACATCACAATACATTACAGAAGAAAACATCTGGTTCTAAAACATCACAACTTTAAATGTTTCCTTCTTCTAGGTCTCATTCTTAGAAAGAAGTCTTACCCATCATTATGTCTTTCATGACTGTGTGCAGCACCACTTCTTCAAATATGTTTTCCACCAGAATGAAACGAGAGAAATCCTCAAAAATGAGCTCCTGGAAACGAGGGAGTTCCTGCAAAAACAACATAACTAAATATTTTCAGAGCAGTTTTAGATTGGATAATGCATTGTTGCTGTACCAGAGCCAAGACGTACAGTAGAGCATGATGGGGAGAGCTGTTTCAGCATGTAGGGGATGAATATCTGCAGAAGAGCCTCTCTGAAGAACTTCTTACGAACAGTGCTGCTGTCGTAGTCAAATTTCTGGACATCAAATTTTGAAAAACAGTGCAAATTTATAAATCTTAAACAAGGTTCTACTGGTTCAAAAAGATATGACAGGGAATATGGACGTTCTGTTTCACCTTGATGACACGATCAGTGCAGCCCTGGATGGTTTTACAGAGATCCTCCGCTTCCTGGTCCTCCAAACTCTGGTGCAGGAGCTGCTCAAATGTGTATACTGCATCATCCATTTGCTGCACAAAACAGATGGTTATATCCTTAAGGTTACAATACAATACACAAATTTTGCCCAGATTTTCAGCCCTCAATTTGCAGTCTGGAGGAGTCGACACTAGTTTCCAAAAGTCACTGCCAGTCTGTGGATTTTGGCCAGTCAGAGTTGACATTTCACAGAAAATTATGTCGTGTACAATGGGTACATACTACGTTTCTTTATTTATTTTTGCCTCAGATCATGATTCCATCCATTCTTGTTTGATATTCTGCATGTTTGATATTTTGAGCCGATTTTAGAGCACATATTGTTTTCATTTGGGGTTTTTTGTGTGCGTCTTCTAACAAGGCACAAGTTTTTTTTTTGTGTGTTTGTGGAACAATTTGAAAGTCTGGTAGTGTGTGATGCCAGGTTTTAAAATCTTTTGAAATTCACATAGTGTATTCCAGCCTCTAGTCAAAGTGTGACAGGATTCGTGTCTTAAATAGGAAATAGACAATGGACTGTTTCCACACATTTTAATCAATTTTGCCACAAGGGGGCATTTAACCACAAAAAAAGGATGGGAATAAGTTGAAGCAACATTTCACTCAATTCAAGTTCAGTCTTGTTTCCCCACTGCCTGGGCAAATCTGTCTCTGCTGTAAAAATGTATTTTATATAAAGTGCTTAAACATGATTATTCTATAATTATGATTTTCTCTTGTGCTCACAATCAGCAGACTATGATTATTCTATAATTATGATTTTCTCTTGTGCTCACAATCAGCAGTCACATACTAGTCTTTAAAACTGCAGCTATGTAATTTACTGACCAAAATGAGGTTTAACATCTCTACCACAACAGCACACACCTCCTCAGAGCAGACAGTTTCATTCACAACAAAACAACAAACCAAATCACAAGTGGCGCATAGACAAACACAAACTGCTCATTTTGCCCACAAAAGTACAACCCCCCCAACAGAGACATTTGTTTAATTCTTCAAACCAGCTGCAGTTTAATGAACCATCTTGATCACATAAACATAATAAAAATAGCTCAGATGCATAGTACATATTTGTACTTTGTTGTTAGTACCACTGTTTTAAAGTACTAGGCAGTATTGGTGGCTATTCGTTTATAAAATAAATTCTTCTGAGTTTGCTGCTGTTCATGGTTCAAAGTTGACTGACCTCTCGCATTAGGATTTGGGCTCTCTGGACAAACACAGAGGGGCTGGAAACGTCAAAGCGCTGCTGAAGACCCTCTAAACTCAAGGTCTCCATCTTCTCATAGCAGCTCTGCATCTTCACAGGATGGAAGGCTAGCATGGAGATCTTCTCCATGTGCTGGACACCAAAGGTAAAAGAGTTTAAGGTGTACTTAAGTCATGGTTCAAGCAACCTATTAGAAAACAAAGTGTAACCAGATGTCATGGTGGGGGGCTTTGCGTTACCTCCCCGAGTTTTTCCTTGTTGCCGTCATTGAGGAGGTTCTTGCTCATGTCTACCAGCTCTCTGAAGAACAAGTCTCGCACCTCAAAGAAGCCTCTGCTGGTGGGCTCCATCAGCGCATCCAGGATTGAGCTGATGTACGGCTGGATACTCACCTTCAGAAGCTTCTCTGCCTTGGGCAGCACAAGTGCTACAGACAGACAGAAAAATCCATTCAACTGCATAATAATGAAATGATAGGGATAAACGGATATTAAAATTCTGCCCGATACAATTAGCGCAAATTATTTTTATGTTATGGATGACACAATATTCTTAATACTGTAAATTGTAAAACTACTTTGTTTAAAAATAAAAAAAAATCAAATGAAAACCATACTGATTGATTAAAGGAAAAACATGTTAAATCAACATTAGAGTTCATAGCATTATAGTGTGAAGTACAGTATGAAAGATAATAAATGTTGTATTACAGTATGTACATAATTACATGTGCACAGCCACTAACATTCTGCTCTTAAAGGGTTAAATCTGTCATAATTATGTAAGTGTTAGATGATAATCGAAATATTACATTTAGCAGAAACTATTAAATATCAGGAATTGTCAGTTATTTCAGAAGAACAATTTTCTGTCATGTACTGTACGTCATCCTCATTCATCAATAACACTTAAGGCAAGCTGTCAAAAAGTGACATTTGTTGGCCGCCGTCTTTCACAATCCATTTTAGATTCACTAGAAACCTGATATGATCCGATGTCAGTTTTCCTCAGGTAAATGTTTTGTCAGTTTTGATTCCAGGTAAGTTACTTGACATCTGTGTGACTTGATAAAGATAAATGGAATAAATTACCTCTTATTTTGCTGCTCACGTGTTCTTTGGAAGTTATGATCTGGTCCATGTCGGTGCGGATGGTGGTTTCCAGAGGGGGGCGACCTGCTTCACAGCTCTGCACTATTGCTTCATACTGCGCCCCAGTCTGGCTCTGAACCAGCCCATACACTGCATCTGATATCTGGCCAAAAATGAAACAGAAACCACTGTAATACATTCAAGTTGTTTTGAAAATGCTTTTGGGCTATAGCCACATTGTACAGTAAAGCTCTGACCCACATATTATACTCGGTTGTAAAAAAACAAAACAAAAACAACAACAACAAAAAAGAGAACCTGGCAGATTCCATGCAGGACTAGTACATATAAAAAAAAAAAAAAATGTACCAGAATCCAATTCCTCTGTCTCTCATGCATCTTGCCCTTCAGTTTGGGGGTGATGAGGGGTCTCATCTCAGGAAGGAGTCTCTCCATGACAAGGTTGGCGAGGATCTGGGAAGACAATCATAAAACTGAATAGGTGTGATGAAAGAACAACACTTTAACGTGCCTTTATTAAAATCAACATTAATTATGGAAAATCATAAAGTTCTAATACACTGTGTGTGTTTAAGTGACACTGTATTCAGATCACATAGGCTTGGAGGGCACTTTAACTCAGATATAACAGGAAACCTGGCCTGCCTGGAGCAGCTTACAATTTTACTATTGCCATACTGGTCTCTGGATGCTGATCATATATCATTAAACTAGTTAAAGTGACATCCTTCCAAAGCCTACAGGACTTTTGTTACTGTACTACAAACCTGTGTAAGCTTAACCTCTATTATTCATCTAGAAATATTGTCAACATGGTTTTAGAGTCACAAGTTACGAGAGGACACACTCCTAAGACTTTCACATGATGTCTCTCTTTTTATCCATTTCGCTAGTTACAGAGAGAAAACAATGCTGTTAAAGAACTCCGCTAAAAAGCAAAATAATACTACCATGAAATATTATATTTCTTAGCTTTATACTTCCAAGATACTTCTTTATCAGATTATTTTATAAAGCTGGTTAATTGGCTACCTTATAACCAAAAGTATAAATGATTAAATTGCTAGTTCCAATTCACAATGACAAAAGATTTCCCCATAATTCAAGGTCAGATTCCACTAATAAGATCTATGTTTGAGTTCTTCACTTATTGTGTTGTTTGTATAAATGTTAATCTGACTTAAAATCTTATTTTATTAAATACATCTGATGGATAACTATAAACCCCCACTCTACCAGGAATACCAACTTCTCTTTTTCTGATGCCACAAAACCTTTCTACAGGGACACCATGATTTGAAACGGGTCACTTCCTTTGAATCAATTTAGCTCTGACCTTCATCTGTCTTCGATTAGAACCCAAACAATTGCTGCGTGACTTCCTTTCACCTCCCTACGCAGTGCCAACCAACAACACAATTTTTTTTTTATTTACTGTAGATGTATCGTACTGTTATTGATTCTAGGGCCACTAGACATGCAATCAGGTATCACATATACATATATATACACATACATATATATATATAAAAAAAATTGTATCTAACAAGAGCTGCCCAAGATACATAAAAATATGTGAGTGTTTTACCTGTGGAGGCGTCCCACACATCATGCCCCAGGTGCCATAGTCGCCATGGGTCTGCCGATAGAGTCGCACTGCATCTGTGAATGCGGGGGTCTGGACTTTACAGTCCTCAGACAGTCCTGAGCAAGAGAACAGGACTTTATCATCATCATCATATGCAAGCAAGTAACAACTTTTGCTATTTTTAACAAATAATCAAGAATCAAAAACCATTAGATGTTAATTTCTAATGTCATCATAACATGACACAGTTCCTTTCCATTTAGAGAAGTGAAAATACCAGGTGACAAAAAATGAAAGAGGTGTCATCTTTATTATACACCCACAGACACGTCTCACAATCAGATTATTCAATCAAACCAAAGACAGACTTCAATCTGTTTTGGTCACCGTGGTAAACAGGAAGCATTGCGTCATCAGTTACCATGGTAATTCCCTAAACAATGCCATAGTTACCACAGTATACTGATGAGTCATAGGGGAATGATCTAGCTGATCTAGCTAGTTCAGTACTCTTGACTACATGCTTCACATCTGCATGTCAGTTATGACAACATTTTAAAAGCCCACATATTGTCAAATCCTCCTGGTACATACAGTACGCATGCATGAGTGCCTGAACCCTCACAAAGAGAGGAAGTTCGAGCAGGCTGGGTGTGGGGGGCTGGAGGAGAACAGGCAGGAAGTCCAGCACTCCACATCAGCACAGCTTGACGCCTTTGTGAATACATGCACACATGGGCAAGTGTGTTTATGAACAGGTGCGGAGAGAACCAGAGAGTGTTAGGAGAAAACAAGAGTTATGGGTCGTTCATTCTGGTGACCCATTTATTATTATGCTAGTAAAATTATAAAATAAATGCACATAGATAAGTATATTCATGAAACACATGGGAAGAGCTGGTGAGGTGTACGCAAAAACAAGAAAACGTATTTTGGGTTACTTATTCTGTCAGAATAGAATAAAATAATAAAAAAAAAAACATTTATTAACATATAGCTTAACATCTGGGCAGAGCCCAAGAAGTGTTATGCAGAAATTAGAGAATGAGCTTAACGCGTCGCTTATTCTGGTGCAATCACTGTAAAAGCAACTGATCTCAATTCAGTCCAAAAACACCAAATGATTAAAATACAAGGAGAGAAAAATGAGGATCTTCTGTAAAGAAAAAATAAATAAAATCCTCGCTTCACACTATGCCCTAATAACCTCTTTGAGACCAATGAGCGGATTAATACAGTCACAGTGCACAACATGAGACATGGTCAGATAACACCAGGGCAAGTTTTGAGATTTCACATTTTTATCCCTTTCAGTCATAATGTAACTAAATACTTGCAAATTCAAATTATTCTGACTATTTCTACATATTTGTGTAGTTTCTGTCAGATTGTCAATCTAGGGCCTTTACAATGCATTCAATAGGCTTTCAAAAGAGCAACTTTGTGTCTGGACACTGAAGAGGTTTTAAACCACCTGGACTTAATTCATTAACATGACTGTAAACCGGTTCAGTTGCCTAATAAAACGTTCTTCCAAGACTGACATGAGCCATACACATTATAAAGCTTTGTGAGACTTGAGCAGTCTAGCAACTTTGTGTAGGCCATTTCACGGCCATAAATAACAATTTTCCCCAAAGTAAGGTTTGTGAGCTGCACAGAAGCCGTTTTACTACTCTTTAGACATTAAAAGAATAGTTCACCCAAAAACAAAAACTTACTGAAAATGTATCCACCCTCAGGCAATCCAAAATGTAAATAATTTTGCTTCATCAAACAGATTTGTAGAAATTAAGCATCGCATCACTTGTTCATAAATAGTTCCTCTGCAGTGAATGGGTGCCGTCAGAATGAGAGTTCAAACAGCTGATAAAAACAATCCACAAATAATCCACATGACATCAGTCCATCAATTAACGTCTTTGTGAAGTGAAAAGTTGCGTGTTTGTAAGAAAGAAATCCATCATTAAGGAGTTTAACTTTAAACCGTCACATAAGACTAAAAAGTCTATAATCCATAACACTTCCTCCCGTGAAAAAGTCCCTCCCCTGTCGTGCTCTCACATCCAAATCCACAGACGTGTTTGTTCAGAACTCTTATGGTGCTCGATCTGTGACGACTTCAGATGAAACAACTTTTTCACTAACACACAGCTTTCCCTCCACAAGACATTAATTGATGGAGTAGTTTTGTTTTGTAATCAGCACTCATTCTGATGGCACCCATTCACTGCAAAGGTCTGGAGGATCTAATGATGAACAAGAGAAATATCCTAGTGCCAAATTTCTCCAAATCTGTTTCGATGAAGAAAAACTCATCTACATTTTGGACGGCCTGAGGATAAGTACATTACAGCAAATTTTCATTTAAGGGTGGACTATTCCTTTAAAGCCTTTCTCAACCAAGCCAAAAATCACATAGGGAAGAGCAGACAAACAAAACATGGACACTATGGTTAAATGAATTGCTGTTGCATTCCAGACTTTACTTGGCCACCAGTATTGCTCATGACACACGGGGCTACAGAACTCAACAAGCCAGGATACTTACAGCAAAGTCTAATATAGTACAGTAAAAATGCACTGGTTGCTCTAACAGCCTTGTGATAAACTGATCTTAAACATTCTACATGTAAATGATGCATTTCCAAAAACATGCTGTGGCTTGTCATGATCCAGTCCTGATTTACAGTAACTGTTCATACACGCTTGGGTTTACTTCTCTGGGCATCCAGTCACAGAATAACACCATCCTATTGGATCACTGCATGTTCTTGGATCCTAGCGTCTGGACACATTTTAGGACACAGATGAGCAGTTTTAAGCAATTTATTATATTAATTTACACATCACATTTAGCTCTTTATACAGAAGTACAATTTGAACCAACACAGCTCTGACACAATGCTTGCCACAAACATATCGAGAACATGTGTCTGGCTCATGTTTTCAGTTTAGATGCTTTAATTCTCAGCAGATGTTGTGACAAATAATTTCAAAGTATCCTATGAAATAAAGGACTTCTGTTAGAGTCATCTAAAATAAAGAAAGAGACCTTATTCTTCCTAACTACATTAATTTTTTTATAAACTCAGTAAAAATACAAGATTTATTTTCATCATCTTGTCACATTTCATTTGAACTGCAAACTCACATACACAACTTGAATTAAATAAGATTTTGGTTTGGCAAAGAAGATTTAACAGCTATGCTCAAAGTGCTGCAGGAAACAATGTCATCCACAAGCTCACAAAATAATGACACTGTACCAGGATAGTACTAAACATAATTACAGTACTTACATAATGAATGTGTGAATTTGCCAGGTAAAAGGGAAGGGCAATTATATCAGTGGTCAAATTATGAATAACAGTATATTACGAATCACTCAAACCTACACTCCTTCTGCAGGGTTTGCCTTAAACTACCATGGTGACCAGGTACATACTCACAGAAACAACATTTTTTCAACCGATGAATCAAACCAAAGTTACACAACACTACTAGGGCTGCAACTAACGATTATTTTGATAATCGATTAATCTGTCGATTATTTTTACGATTAATCGGTTTATGTACTTATATTTTAGTTTTTCCCATTTTTTCCCCAAGTAAATTATTAATAAATGGTCTTTATCATTCAGCATAGATTTAAGAGATTTTAACCATTTTGCACTGTCATATCCTCATCAAAAATATACCTGGAGTTGTTTTATTGTGTTAGTAATCCTTTGTCGAACTCTTCTGCAATCAGAACACTGACCCATACTCTGGCAAATTTCACAAGGAGATTTCAAATAATGTTTTCACCATGGCAGTCCTTAGAGCTCCTAAAGTAGTTTAACATCCCGAACAAAGCTTATTAAGGAATCTTTCAGAACATATTTTCACGAAGAATAAGGATAAAACAGAATAAAATTGCAGTGCATTGTATTTTATTATATACTGGGAAAAAGCTTTATAGCTTTTGCTGTGAAATTGTAAACAATCCTTCAAAAAAAGTGCCAATGGCATGAAACCTGAATGGAACTCACAATTTAAAGTAAAATCCATCAGAAGGTTGTCCAGAAAAAAAAAATAGGACACACACAAAAAACCTGCTGTGTGAAAAAGAGCAGTGAATAATACTTAGAAAAAAAAGTGCATTTCAAATATCTACATTTACCTCTCTCATTCAGTCATAATTAGGCTGCACGACTGAATTTTGAACTGGTAAACGACAAACTGATCACAGAACATGTTTGTAAAACTTTAAATGTTAACTGTTAAAAAGCAATGTTATCAGCTTTTACGACTAAACATTTGCAAACAACATTGTACTGGAGAATCTGCACAAATGAAAGTCTTAGGGGCCGTTCACAAATCGCGCCTAAAAACGCGTGGAAAACGCTAGGCGCACCGCTTTCTCCTTCTTTCCAAAGCGCTCGCGCAGAAGCGCCCCTGAGACGTCTGCCTTTGATAAGCAACCATGACGTGCCCTCTCCTTGAAGATGCGGAAATTTCAGCAAAGGATAAATGGATTTGCAGCTCAAAAATCGCTTGCAGTAGCTCTGCTACTAAATTTATTTCAAAATGGAAATCCATATACAACTATGATCAGCTGTTCCTTTCATCTTGACTGAGCTTTTAACGTTGTTACGGGAAAGGATGAAGCTGATTGGTTAGTTCTTGTCACATGACCCGCGGTGCGGTTGCTGCATTCTGAAAAGTTGAAATGTTTTTAACTCGATGCGGTGCGGTGTTGGAAATAACGAACTTGAGCGCGCAAAAGACGCGATATGTGAACGTCCCCTTAAACAGTGCAGTAGTGCAGAGTTTACAGGTTACTCTTCTTTTTTTAAAGGCTCAATGTAAAGTACTCCCACATCACGCTGAATGCTGCAGACATAGACATCATATGATGTCTATGGCTGCAGAGACGCTGTTCGGGAAGCACGTGACATAAAACAAGGCCAGCTATTGGCTATTCGCTACTTCTCCTGTTGTACTGGCTGAGTAAAACCTCCGGTGGCTCATTACTGCCACACTTTGGTCACCGCAGATTTGAAATATGCACGAAATGAGCCGCTTACGGCAAATAAAAGTTATTTAGCAACGAATCGATGACTAAATTAATTGACAACTATTTTAATAATCGATTTTAATCGATTAAATCGATTCGTTGTTTCAGCTCTAAACACTACAAAGAGTGTTTGTTCTGCTGCTAAAAGCAATCAATACAGATACTGAACAGTTTAAGCATTGCGTTTTCTTGTCATGTCAAAATGGTCACGGTCATCCCTCTGGAAGTGCAGTCTCCACTAAGAGCTAACCTTCTTATTAAACCGCAAGAATAGAAAATGTCAGTCAAACATATTTTAAATATGTCAGGGAACATCTTAAACAGACTAATGAATAGCAAATAACTTAACCAGAACTAACCATCCCTTATTTGGGAAAAAAGGCACTGCAGATGTGCTTGCATTCAGAACATACTACACGCAGCAGGGATTTGGCATACTCTAACACACACACACACTTTTAGATGGCCACCTTAATACCCCAGGGGACATTACTGCCCTCGCCGCAAGTGTGCATCCCCTCTCGGCAGCCTCCCATCCAAACTGAATTATGGGTACACAGCCCCAGCTGTGACCACTCTAGAATCTGAACTACAGTGGAGAGAAAAAAACTCATCGAAGCCATCGTAAGATGTCTATGAGACATAGAGAACCTCACACCCAACAATTAGAATACCTTTAGTATAATTAGACTGAATTTTAATCACATCAATTAGTGTCAAGACCATCAGACTTCTCTCCCATGCCCATTGGGTAGGCTAAAAAAATGGCAGTGAATTTAATGATAAAAGACTATAAAATGCTACAGTAAAAACCTGTTAAAATGGATAATGGTAAATTCCCCTTCTATATACAGTAAAAAACAGTTAAATGACATTCCCAGAATTCCCTGCATTACATTTAATATTTTATGTTTTTTTGGTTGAAATAACTAGGTTTCTTAGTTGTTTCTTATCGGTTTTGTATATAAGGGTTGTGCGTTACACCTAATGTTGTTAAATGAATGTTTATGCATTATTTCAGTTTCATGTGTGTTACCGTGATGGTGATTAGTGTTTGTGTGAATGACACTGTGCACCTTCTATACATGTCATTTAAAAACTGCTTTTGATGGGCTTTGGTTCATTATGTTACTCATCACCACCTGCATTTGGTGGTTATCAGTGTATACAAAGGTACAAAACAGATTTCAGTACTTCAGTAGGGTGGTATATTAACATTAGATCAGGTAATGAAATTATGGTATTTAACTGTAAATTTAAGTTAAAACCATAAAACCTAAAATGTTGCTACTATATTTTTTACAGTAAAATTCCAGCAACCCTAGCTGCCATTTTCTTTTCTTTTTTTTTTTCTTTTTTTTTTACAGTAAATTTATTTTTTACAGTGTATATACACCGTAAGAAGGCCATAGTGGGACCCCCTCAACACTGCTTCCTTTGAAAACCACCCTATACTCCAAAAAAAAGTTTTAAATTTTTTTCATTCCAGCAAACTATAAGTTACTTTACCATATTACATTTTTTAAAGGTGAAAACAGTAAATTAACATATTTCAGACGTTCCTGTGTGACATCAAATATGATTATATTTTGTATAAATAATTTAGTTTCTTCTTATTTTTGAGTTATGTACAATATGGTGTTATTTAGTGTTACACTTTCTGCTATTTAGTTAATGCATTATTTTAGTGTCATGTGTGTTACCCTGATGGTTGCCAATGTAAAATTTCATGTTTTATGGACAGGCCATTTATGACAACTTTTCATAGGTGGCTTTGTACCACTTGTATTATCATGGTGGTTACTGGTACGTTTTAAAGAGCAGCTTGGAATATTAAGATTATATCATTTAAATGTATAATGGTTACAGGTTGTAATATACAAGCACCAATGCCATCCCACAATAGTGAAAACATTGGCATAGTATTGTATTTATTTATTTATTTATTTATTTGGTTAATTTCTTCCCCCATAAATTGAACGGGGTCATTTTCAAGAGTGTATAATATCAAGCAAAACCATATGAAGGGCCCACCAAGCAGGTGACATAACCATAAGTTGGGACAAGATCTTAACACAGGCTTCAATAGACAAGTATACTCTTGTTTGAGCGTCCTGACAAACAACATATCAAGTAAACTAACAGTGAAAGAGCGAAACTCTCAGTAACAATGAACTTTCTGATAGCCTTAGGCATGGTGTAACTATATTTACATGAGCAAATACTTGTCTAAGAATTGTAAACATACAAAAATTGAAGCATATAGTCAAGAATGTGTTTTTTATTTTTTTTGCGCAATACATGCAGTATGTCTAGCCTGGAAATTGAATTTGACTAGAATTATTCAACAAATAAAACAGCAGCTTGAATCGCATTTTATTTAATTGGCATATACAAAACACAGAAAGTGACATTTATAGTAAAATGCTATAATTTCTGCTAATTATATAAAGTTAAAGAAGCTCTACAAAATAAACATATAGCTCATACAGCTCACACACAGAGAATGAATAACAGCACAGATTAAAAAACTCCAGATTTCCATTTTTTTTTTTTTTTTACAGCCTTGAGCGGTAAAATTCTTTCTATTATCAAACAAGCCAAATGAAAGCCATCAACCATGCCAAGCGTTCCGCTCGAGTTTCCTTTTTGATAAAGTGATGTCCAAAAGAGCTGATTTATGAAATAACACATCAGTTATTCTAGCAAGTCTGAAACTGGTTTATCCTCACAAACAACAAAATAACAATAACCGTAATTAAAGAAGATTACCTGAAGTAATGTGCCATGCTTTAAATAGGAGTCTGGGTTTTTAAGAGACAGAGGGGAGAGTGGACACAAGGATGGCTGTTTTTAACAACAGGGTTAAGACTCACCATTGCTGGTGTGCCGGACACAGTCTTGAAAGACAGCGTTCCACTTTTGCTGCTCCTTCTCAGTCACCATGCAGAAATAGTAGTGGCGAGCATAAGGATGCCAGAGAATGAGGGGAAACTGCGTCGCACATTTCAGGAATGGAGAAGTGCCAACTTTAGCTTTTACACCTGCAAAACGCATGTTGCATGATTCCATATTCTATTAAAAGTGGCCATATGAGAAGATTTCCAGTCATCATGATTACAGCTGCACAACATACAAAGATCACAGCCCATTACTTCACATTCCATTTCATCATTTATTATCTAGACTCTGACTCAACTCTATATTTATTTCAAAGAAAGGCTGCAAGTTCAATACAAAAAAAAAGTTTTTAGTTACAGCAAGGCACAGGTAATAAATACATATGGTTTTAAATGTCATAACCACATGACTTATACATTATACATGTTCACATGAGTCTTGTGTGATTGAATCCTTTACTGACCTTAACTGTAAAGTAATCTATTCTTTTAGCTTTGCTGCCGTGATGACATAACCTTAGTAAAACCGATCAGCCAGTAACTTTTGCTTAGTTTTATAGAGTTTAACTTTCCTTTGGGAAAATTCCTTAAAGAGTTAGTTCACCCAAAATAAAAATTAGGCTGTTTTACTCACCCTCAAGTCATCCTAGCTGTATATGGCTTTTTTCTTTCAGACAAATCCAGTAGGAGTTAAATAAAAAAATCGTCTTTGATCTTTCAGTGTGTTTAGTGCATTAGTCTAAAAGAAGTTCATTAAAAAGCACCCATCCATAAAAATAAAAAAGTGTCTCACACAGCTCCGGAGGGTGAACAAAGGCCATCTGTAGCGAATCGATGCAATTTTGTCTTTCTTTTAATACACTCATTACCTGTTTGACCTCATACGTCATGCTCCTGGAGCTTCTTCTGTGTACAACTGTTGGTGCAAGCTACATTAAAGTGATTATTATGTTTTGAATCTGGATATTTTTCTTACAAAATTGCATCGATTCGCTACAGATGGCCTTTGTTCACCCTCTGGAGCCGTGGGAGACATATTTTGTTTTTATGGATGGGTGCTTTTTATTTAACTTATTTTGGACTAATGCACCCACTGAGTGTATTTAAACAGACTGAGAGATCATACAATTTTTTATATATAACTACGACTGGATTCGTCTGAAAGAAGAAAGTCATATACACCAAAGATGCCTCTGGGGTGTGAAAACAGACCAATTTTCATTTTTGGGTGAACTAACCCTTTAAGAATTTGCTTCCTCCCTGAAGTTTTCCCATCTTTCTTTTTCATTTTCCTCTCACTTCTTTAGACTGACCTGGTAGGCTGGTGTTAAGGAGTTCAAGATATTCCTCCATAGATGTCAGGACCCTGTAGCCAGCACAGTTAATGGTGCCTTTAGGATGCAGCCCTCTGTCGTGGGCCTACATTAGAAACAGATAAAGTATAAAGAAAGCAGTTTTAATTCAAATGAATTAAAGAATGACTACAAAAATAAAAAATATTTAATAAATGCATTTTATTTAAACTTCTGGACTCACCAAACAGTTCATGGTGCCTTTAAAATAATCGATTATCAGCCAATTCCAATTTTTTTATTTGACTACTACTGAAGAGTGATTAATTTTCTTTTAATACACTCATTACCTGTTTGTTTTCATAATAGTTGATGTTGTAGGAGTCAGGAATAAAGAGAAAACGATTCCTCCATTTTTTGTTCTCTTCGAGATACTGGAATAAAGCCCCTGAGAAGATGGATTTATTCTTTAGGGGAACCTAAGAATCACAAGAATTGAAGGGTTGTTCAGGTCCGGTTTAAGCAGAGACAGAGAGAAACAGTTGTCCCTCTATTTTCAGTAAGGACCCAGCACCTAATTATACATTACATAAAGAGATGTTAGGACTGGAAGTGCTTAATTTGTGTTTTCTTTGCCCACCCAGTGTGTTTGTCTACAGACACACCCCCACCACCACGGACGAATGAAAGTGTTCAAACTGCTCCTCTTTAAAGGGTCATACTGTGATGACAATACTACATATTTCAAAAAAACTAAGTGTGTTCAAACATAGCAATTATCCCCAAATCGAATCTGCCATCTGACATCACAGACCATCAGTCCTATGAGAAATGACCCTGATTTTATTTGTTTCATGTGCACCTTTAAAAAAAGACAAGCAGAGCTGAAAAAAAGGAATAGAAAAGGGCTTTACCTTTCGGTGCAGGAGCTGATTCTGAGGGCCTCCTCCACCCTCAATGTCATAGCGCATCTTGTTAAAGAGAGCAACCGCATACTGCTGTTCATATAGAAGACCAAACTCTCCCATCAGCTCCCCTGTCCGTGCTAACACACACACACACACACACACAATTAACGAATATACATATAACTAAAAAAAACAGCATGCTTATTATATACAGTATTATATTACAGGTAAGTTAGACTTAATGTCTTATGTATATAGAATGTTTTCATTTTCTAAAAATGTATATAGAATGTTTTCATTTTCTAAAAATGTATATAGAATGTTTTCATTTTCTAAAAATTAATATCATTGTTGACTGGTCCATTAGTTAGCAAAAATACACTTTAATGGGCATTAAACATTAACAGCAATTCACACAGAGCTCTGTGTATCTGATCCAAAAACGAGATTCCAACGTTTGAGCTTCACTGCCTTGTCCTTCACATGCATGTAAAAAGATCAACACTGCAGCTGGCACAAGAACAAAGGCAGTTTCATTATCGACTGCTTTCTGGTGGGATGTTTTCCAAATGACTATGTAGGGCTTGTTGTAAAATTTTGTAGGCATTCAGTCTCTTGGAAACGTTTAGGGCAAGAGAACAAAAAAACAACAACATTACTGTCTGTTTGCTTACAATGTGAAGATGTCATTAAATTAGAGAGGAGCATGGAAAATAAAGAATTTAGAGATGGTCAAAGAAAGACATAAAACTTAGTTATCTAATTTTACTTAAATGTCCATTGTGGTTAGACTTAAGGTCAGTGAATCGCCTGCACATTAAAAATAACTCCAGTTCATTCAATAAACACTACGGGATATTTCAAGGTTATATATGATTTTTATGACTGATAAAAAACCAGTTTAATACTCAAACAAGGTTAAAGGTGAGACTCAAACAAATCAGATCCATACAGCTAAATGCTCAAGTTCAATATAATCATTAACAAAAGTTACAAGGGTTACGTAGCAAGTGTTTTTTTATTTTTATTATTATTATTATTATTATTATTATTATTATTAGAGAATAAATAAAAAGATATCAAAATAGAATAGAAAAGTAAGTTTTTTCCCCCAGCAAATTATAAACCGACCTGACATATACTATAGCATTTACATACTGTATTTCAGTCTGCCAAGTCAAATGCTTAAAGGAATTCCCTAAAAAGGTTCCCTCTCAACACATGCGTATGGTCTTCACTGCAGAAATTAAAAGTCTGGAGCTCCGATTATGATTTCTCCTGACCTACACTCAATCAATCATATTTGCCGCATAAAGCCAGAATATGTAATTAAATGAACTGCTAAAGCCATTAGGCAGTTGTGCAGGCAGTGCTTAAAGGGGAATGTGAAAAGGGAGACAAGGAGGCTGAGAATAAGGTCACCCTGACCATCTGCATTGTCTTAAAAAGGTACCATATTAGAGGCGATGGGAAATAAATGCTTGCCAAGGAAGCCATGAAATGTACTGCTATCAAATGAAGTACTAAAATATAAAATTAAAAATGACAAAAGCACATAGCAAAATTACTAAAAATGAGAGTAAAACAAAGAAAGAAAAATGAAAATATTAAAATAAAATCCCATTCAATTTTTTTTTTATAAATACTATAATTTGTAATATTTATATATAGAGCGTTTCTGGGTAATCAAAGCACTTTACATGGATACTAAAATGGTCCATAAATAATACAGCAATATCTATTTGCATTATATGTGTTGTCTGCATTGTGTTTTAGCATCTGACTCTGAATGGTAACAGTGAAGACATTCACAAATTAGATTAGTCTTGATTCTGGAAGTATTTTCCCCAATTCATTTTCTCCATTGGGAATTTTATTAAGAGATCCTCAGTTAAACCATAAACACAACTCCAGGACAAATCACAAAACTACAACAATATTTGATTAATGAATGTTTCTCATTTCTCTAATAACCTGTCTGATTATTAAGGACACTGCCCGTTTCAGGATTATGGGTAATGTAGTTTGGCTAACAGCTATTATACATGTACAGAGAGTGATGGTGGGAACAGAGCTGACTGTAAGGGCTGGGCATGACTGTTTGCACACATCAATCTTTTATAAACATCCTTAGGCAGATCCCAAATGATCCGCTGCCATGCCAAATCATTCCAAATCATTCACACTAACACAAAATTTCACAATCCATGTCACAAGTCCAATAAACGAAGCTTGATTTTCTCAGTAACTGATTTCGACACTAAAAAGAACATCCCAGTAATGTGCATGGAGCTGGTGGCGGGAATTAAATCTGGCCAAGCTCTGCTTTGGTAATGTGGAGGCTTCTTTGGAATGTGTCCATGTCAGAGTAGATGTAGTGAAAGCTCTCGAGAGGGAAATCTGGGAGCTCAGATTGTGGTACTGACAATGAGAACATGGTCTGAAGGAGAAAGTTAATATGACAAATGAATCTCTCCAGGCCTGGAAATTCCAAGTTGTCCATGACTATGGGAAATCTGCAGCACATACTCTGCTATATGATGCATGGAACGATTTCACATATTACCGTACATTTAAAAATGCTTTTACAAATGGAGAAAAAAAGTTCTAACAGGACATTTGTTTAAAAAGTTTGATGAAGACAATGGTTATGAACGGGTCTGGAAGAAACCACAAGATAGAGGGCATGTGTATGTTCATGTGAATCTCTAAGGCTGAGAGCGTTTGTGTATGTGCCGATTGTTTATGAGTCACTCACTGAATGGGTCTCATGTGATACTTGGTGCCACTCCTTGTTCCTTTTTAATTTCATTACAAGCTCATGAGCAAATCAAATTAGCATTACTGTATCACAGCCACTTCAAAGAGAGACTTCGAGGCCTCACTCTGAAAATACTGCTTGCAATTCATTAGCTAACGAAACTATAAACTAGAACACAGAGCCACTAAATTACACTTATACAGTGCAATCAGGAATGTCTTTGTAAGGATTAAGACTGCATCTTTCTTTTGTTGCAATCTTACAAACATAGCAAACATGTCTGCTGGAGTCATTCAGGCTTATCTAGCTGAGCTCACAGCAGGAAATCCTAAAACACTTGGATCTTTTGATTCTTTGAAGAAGAGCATGATCATGGATCAACCAGTGTTATACCGAAATTCTTGATTTTGATTGGTTGATTTACCAAGGATAATTTTCTATAATTGCACAGCAATGAGTAGTTTCAGGTTAGTTGAAAGTATTCTACTTGCAGATCACTACATTCTTTAATGAACACTTCTAAAGTAGTAACAGTGGTTTGGGATGTGCCTAAGCCAGACTGACCAACAATTCCACTGGCCCTGCCAAAAATTCAATAGCCATTGTGCATTTTTCTCAAAAGCTTTTTTTGTTTAAAAGAGGTCTTTTATGCTCACCAAGGCTGCATTTATTTGATCAAAAATACAGTAACTGTAACATTTTCCATTCATTTTCTTTGTTAGATGTGGAACAGCTGTTGGCAGAACGCTGAACTATTGAAAGTTTAATGCACATAACTCTTCATGTCATGGCTAAATAACCATCTTGGGTGCAGTGAATTTCTAAAACAGTCTGAAGTCAATTATTTCAACAAGATGTGCTCCTCGTCTAATTTAGAAAACATCGCAGTAAGAATTCTAACAAATGGGTTTTGAATTGGAATTTGACAGCATAAACAATTTTCGATAAATGATATTGTTTGATTACAGTACTGGTCAAGAAGTGAGCTTTCGAATTCCTGGAATTTATGGGAATACTGTCAGGGATTAAGTACATCTGATATAAAATCTGACAAAGGGGGAATTTGGAAATTGTTAGACGCCAGGCTAGAGAATGGAGCAGCAATGCCATACAGCGTCTTAGTTTAAAAAGTAAAATAAATTATAGGACAATAATTTGGTATACATTATGATCATACTGCTGTGTTTTTGGTGATCTGTTGTTACAGTAAGTAAAGTAATCCAGGATGTGATTTACAAGCATGCTTTCCTTATCATCCGTTTTAATTGTCCTGAGAGCCTCATTGGTGATGAGTCCATCATTGAGCAAGCCTGATGTTTGTCGTGGAAAATTCCTATTTAAACACTGGCTGATGGATACACATAAACCCTTGAGCAAAAATCGAATTCTGAAGAATAAAAATACGACAACCTAAGAAGCAAAATCTGTGTTTCTTGTTTTCCCACAGTGACACTGACATTCCAGCTAGATGATTCTTCAGACTAATACCAAACTCACTCCCATTTTTGCCTCAGTTCTGTGGATGACTACAAATTTTAACTTGAGAAAAGGATGAGTTAGCATTAGCAATATGAGAGAGGCTACACACACACACACACACACACACACACTATAGGAAGTGAATGGATTGTGTACTGACTTCACTATAAAGCTCTATAACAAACATACTGTTTTAGAACATTTCCACACAATTATTGTCCTACGGCTTCCCCAGTAACACCCTTCCATGAATATTCCATAAAAGCATTTCCTACAAGAACCCCCCCACACCACCACCACCAGCTATTCAAAACAGTGGTGTGGGGGTGTCATTTTACTTCCCAAACTCAGACATCACCATCTCCTCAACATGGAAGGTTTGACCCAAAAACATGCTTCAACAAACATAAAAATAACATAATACTAGAAGATGAAAAGTAAAATCAACATGTGCAGCTACTAAAGTGGTCAAGCATGAGAAGATATGAAACAGGAAGTGCTGAGGTCATTTTATTCTCCCCCCACTATTTTGAGAAAATGACTTCATTCATTCTAAACTGCAGGAAGAAAAAAGAGGAGGAAAAAAACAACTTTTTCAGACTTTTCAGAGTAGGGAACTGCTTTACTGACAAGAAAAAGGTGAGGCCATACAGTTAACAACACACAACAGCCTACTGTAGATGTTTCATATTGTCTGACAAGCAGACTGTGATGCAGGTAGATTCTCCCAAAGTCCCACACATTTTTACAGAACCTGAAAAATTCAGTCAGTCACACCAGCTATGAATTAGCCATGAGAGCATACATGGCCTTCGGAACAGAGGTTATCTGAATGTTGAGTATGACAGATCACCCAGACAGCCTCCTTACTGCTGTTAGCATGCATTCATGAGATTCCATACCTGATATGTGCTTTCTCTTAAAATGTGCAAAGTGGAAAGTTAACAGTTCTCTCTTGCACTTCTCAAATCAATCTCAGTATGAACTTTATCAAATGAGACTGAAAGCGATCATCTTGAAGTAAAACATTATTTACAGTACATCATTCTTACAATGCTTCAAAAATAAAAGAAGCAAAAACTGTGCTTTTTGTTTTTGCACAGTGACACTCCAGACAGATCATTTTCCAGACTAACTAAATCAACAAATAAAAGACAATTAATATTATTATTTAAGTTTAGTTTGAAAAGCTTTTTTTCTCTCCAGTAGTTATAAGTAAAAGGGAAGTTCAAAAGGGTCAGAAATTAATCAGGACTCGTGCAAAATGTAAAAAATAAAATAAATACAAATAAAATATTTTATTCTAGATATGGATTCTATTCTAGAATTGGACTATTTGGGTTTAGTGTCTCTACAGACACCACAGGGACCTGTGGTTGCCAAATATCTGTATTATTGCCTTATAAATGAATGTTGCAATAATAAAATGGTTTTTGATTGACAACAACAAATCAGGTGAAATCATGTACAACTAGATTTTTATTTTATGCTGATATATCTTCAAGGGTATTACCCATAAATATTCATATTTATCATTCATGCCAGTTAAACGATTTGTTTGCTGATAAATTAACTATATGCAATGTTTTATGACTGGGGGGGGGGGGCTTCCAATTCAATTTCAAATTCTACTTCTACTAGTAACCCATTTCAAATATCAGCATTTCCTCAAACCTGTTCCACCCAAACCACACCTGACCACAGAGTTCTGTAGAGATACAGGACACCTGGCCACCCATAAGAATTCATTTACACTTTATTTATTACACTTTTTTTATTTGTTCATTATCGATATAAACAATAGTTCGCTTGTGCAGCTCTCATTTATGGCGCCATGTGTTGTCCATCTCCTAATTGAGAAGCATTATAAGTGTAATCCTCTCTCTATTTATTTATTTAGTTTTTATTCTCACTGATCATACAGTGATTATTTTATGCAGTGCGTAATTTAAAACTTAAAATTAACAGGAAATAATGTCACAGCAAAGTGCCTCTTTAGTGCGGGAATAGCACAAAGTTTCTTACCCAAGTTTACTTTTTGGGGTGGATTGTAAACCCTTTCGCCCAAAACCACAGTACTGGCCTTAACTGAAATTGCATTGCAATCCTTTCGCAACACCGTATTTTACACACCAAGACTGATTCTTGCAAACTAGTAAAGCGTCGCGGTTAGCAGACACGTCCGTCAGAGCGCCTACCTGTTATAACCTCCCGTTTGCCTTCATCCAGATGAGTTGAGATAAAATCCCCCATTGCGCCGCTGTTAGTTGGCAAATTCAGCTGGACCAAGCTTCGTCTGAGAGGAGCAGCTGTGGAGTAGCAGCAGGGCGCTGGTTTCCTATGATAAGATATGAACTGAAGTTGATTCAGCGGCTCCTCCCTCTTTTTCCTCAAGTAGTTTGAACGCAGGAAAAGTGGCTGGAGTTGGAGCTGACAGGAAGGAAGACTCAGTTTTCCATAACTCTTGATTTAATGCTTCTAGTCCCGCGTGAAGCACAGGCCCTGTGCTCGGTTTCTGCGTCAAAAAACAAGTTTCTTTACGAGACACATGAGCGTGCTGAAGGCGGGGTGACAGGAATCTAAATTCACCTCCAATTGGAGGCGGGGCTGTGTGTTCATTCCAAGAGCGAATCGGCGGCTTTGAACAAATCTTTCAATGAATCGCTCCCATCAACTTTAAGCTGTTCGCTTTTGGAAAGGCATTTTTTCTTGGCTTCAAATACTGACAATATAGTATAGAAAATGAGGTGACTAACACAGCTGAACCTATACGCCTCATCCACTGAATCAGACATTTCGCCGATTAACAAATTTAATAAACGAGGGATCTCGTTATGAATGTGGGAAAATGACTAACTATAATGCACAAAAGGCGGGTATAATGATGCATCTGAAATTCCCAATTATAAAGTCTATTGTTATTGTCTTTTTTCCTATATATTGAAGTCAATCACAAAATATTCCGAAATATTCAAAAGAATCGATCCACTTGGAAGAATCAAACAAGACATAATTTAGGACAAGTGTCCGATGCAGTTGCCGACACAATCCAAACCATGTAAAATCCAATATAATTTAACTTATTCTAACAAAATAACCGTTTTAAAAAAAAAATAAACTCTTTAGTTTTACTTATTAATTATTTGTATTATTATTGGCAGTGATCACTTTTGCTGAAGCATAGGAAAGATATGCAAAACAACCCCGATTTATGTTTTTTTTTTCATATACGAAATATTAAGCAAAAAAAAAAAAAAATATATATATATATATATATATAAACCTAATAATTCTATAGGGAGATTTAAAGACCTTTTTCTTGGCCTCTTGTATTGGGCAGACTAAAAAGACGATGTCGCCCTCTAGTGGTCTTCTGGTATTCTTACAGAAGCACAGCTACAGTAAACTCTGGCATGTAATTATTGCGCAAAAACGTTAGTTTTTCTAGACATTAATTTCAAATCACTTGCTTTTATAGCAGTTCACTGTATGCAATACCCCAAAACATGAGTAAAAAAAATTGCTCACAAAACCAGTCAATGCAAATAAAAAATGATAGAAGCTTTTGGAAGGCTATGATTAGTATGCACAAATGTGTGTATAGTTTACAAGACATAGAGCATATGTCGACAGTGGAGCTGCGGAGGCGTGTAGTGGGATTAGACATCGACGCAAGCGCCACATCCCATTTTACCCCAACAGTGCTCGAAGCGCGCGCACTCTGAGTCCAGCAGGCAGAGAGACAACAGGAGACAGGATGGCATCTCTGGGGCTCAAGGCGATTGTCGGAGAAAGTAAGACATGTTTCGTTAAAGTTGATTTAGGGCTAAATTATTGATTTATTTATGAGTGCTATTTCAGCTATTTCTAATTCGTTTTATAATCTATATTTCCTTATAAATTTGTACTTGTGTGTTATGAATTTTCATGGTGAGTGAAATGCAATTACACTATTCACCAACAATATAATCCTCATACAGTGACAGTGCTCTTCTTGAATCCTTTAAATGTAACACTTTTATTCTATTATATTGCACAATGCAAACAATTGATGTCGGCTAGCTAAAAGCACACTGGAGATTGGAGATACTCAATAATCTGTGTAGTCCTGTTGGATTAAGGATCCAGATATTAGGGGAGGTTTTGCTGTGCTGTTTGGTGGAAGCACAAAAAAGTGGAAAATATATCTATACACCATCCCTTACAGACAGTTCTGACATTCCAGGGTCAAAAAAACAAACAAACAAACAAAAGAAATTGTAGCCCAGGTTATTTTCTGTCTCTTTGCCACCGCAAGGATTGACAAGATTTTCTGGTGTTCAAAATACATTCTCGGATTCTTTCTTTCTTGTTATTTTAGAATCCATTTATAGTGCTGGTGTTGATTCAATCCTAGAGATTCTCAGGAAAAATATCAATTATTAGGTATGCATTTTTGTTATACTTTTGCAAATGTGAAGATCAAGCATTTTTTTTTTTTATTACGGCATCAGCATCAGGAAATAGTTACACATTATAGCATAATAGGCCTATGTCAAAATTGGCGCTGAATGGTAGTCTATTAATATTTTTGGACATATCGGTTTGTACTATTAATCTGATTTTTAATCAGCCATTAGGTTAAGTTTTTAGTCTGCAAGCATCTAAAAGCTTTCAATCCCGTTTCCGCCCTTTAAATATTAATCACACATCTCACCAGCAACTTTTTTTATAAACAGAAATTTTGCCAGTCTGGATGTTGATTTGTTGTTCGATTTTTTTTTCACAAGTTTATTTTCATGCAACAACACGTTGTTGGAACTGACAGATCCAGCGTCAATAGCTGTGAAATGTGTTATATGACAGCAGGAAGCTGTTGCGTTTTGGATCTCGCCATTCAGTTCAGCTTTTAAAAGGGCAGTAAAAATGATTCAGGTCCACTGTGCTCACATCCAGTGGTAGAGATATAAAGAGAGAAAGAGAGTGAGAAAAAGAAAAAAAGGAGTGACAGTCAGAGCAGGAGAAAGAGACAGATGAGGAACAAAAATAGAGAGGCTGGAGGTGTAAGAGGATTGAGAAGAGATTAGGCCTGTGATTGGTGCGTCTCTCCCACCACATACAATATATATCATTTAAACAAATAAAGTTAATCATTTCCTTTTCTGCTGCCATAAAAGACCTGAACGGTTTTGATTTTGTTTTTACTATTTGATTTCATACAGTTTTCTTAACCATCAACTTACTATATCATTCTTTACAACAAAACACATTGGACAAATGACAAAAAGCATCCTTAAATCATACTTCAAACAATGTGATGCTAAGCAGCAAACCATAATGTTATGATAGTAAATTCAGCCCAACAGATGTGTTAGTCCGTATTTGACCCAAAGTTGGGGTTGAAGCAAGCCAGCATTTTATAGAGTGTATGTTCTATAGAGTCTGCAGAGGGTATGATGCTGTTTTAAACATATTTTAAAAAGGAGAGAGGGTTCAGACTCCGCAAAACCTCTACCTGATGCTTTTGGCAAATTCTGCATAGTTGTGTCATGCCTAGCTCACACTACAGGAGGTTTAAAATCTTAACCTATTGTGAAATCTGGTTCCAGCACACACATATATGGAGAATCTTCCCAGATTTTCTTCCCTCAGACAAAGATCGGAAATTTATGATGCATCATCACACACTACACGATTTTATGAAGGTTATCATCCCAGAGGAAGCGCCTCACTTGATCTCACATGCAATGGTATAGTTTCAACAGATAGCCACGTTATTGCAAAACTTCCACAAGCAGTTTCTCCATCTCCTCTGTCCAACGGAATCCTACAGCAGATTGTTTTGCGGTCGCACATTGGCTGTTGTGAAAGTAATGATTTAATCATAGCCATCATCTCCCCGATTTAAAATCCTAGATATCAAACATGTCTGATATGGGGCGGCCCCTGTTGAAAAAAACACAGCATATGCTGGTTAGGTATGTTTTGAAGCTGGGATGCTGGTTTGAGCTGGTTTAAGATGGACCTAAACTGGTCCGACCAGTTTAATACCAGCACATGACCAGCTAAGGACCAGCATTAACATTTGACTTAAACTTTGACTAAGATCTGTTGCATGCAAAATATTGATATTTTCCCTGAACCTTGTCTTTTGTTTGTTTGTTGCAGAAATCACTTTGTTGTTCATGGTTTTGTTGTTGTTGTTATTGTTTTTGTACTACAGAGATTATGAATGATGTCATTAAGAAGTTGAAGAAGAGGGGAGAATGGAAGGTACACATCAATCTCACCGTCATTTCATCTGAAGAAAATGTCAATCATTATGAAAAAGATTATTGTTGACGTGTAGTAATGCGCAGCATCTGTTTGTGCAATTAAAACACAATCTTTATTTAGTCTGTACAGTATGATAAAAAGAATCTTGAAATAAATTTAAATGAACTTGGATTAAAGATGACTCTGGTGTCATATTAGGTCTCCTTGCTTAAAAGTCCATCCTAACCCAGCATTAAATAAACCCAACAGTTTGTCTTTGATTTGTTACGTGTTGTTCTACATATATCATGCATGCTGTTCTCCCTCAGGTTTTGGTGGTGGACAAGCTTAGCATGAGGATGATCTCATCATGCTGTAAAATGACAGACATTATGTCTGAGGGAATCACAAGTGAGTTTACAGACACACATACACATGGCAGTATATATTACTGTATATAGCAATTTGGCTCAAATTTACTTTTTTCCATTTTTACTCCAGTTGTTGAGGACATAACCAAGCGGCGTGAGCCTCTTCCTACCATGGAAGCCATATATCTCATCACTCCATCTGATGAGGTTAGGTGTCTCATTTGTGACCCTGCACCACAAAACCAGTCTTAAGTCGCTGGGGTATATTTTTAGTAATAGAAAAAAAAATCATTGTATGGGTCAAAATTATCGATTTTTCTTTTTATGCCAAAAAATCATTAGGATATTAATTAAAGGTCATGTTCTATTAAGATATTTTGTAAATTTTCTACAGTAAATATATCAAAGCTTAATTTTTGATTAGTAATATGCATTGCTAAGGGTTCATTTGGACAACTTCAAATGCAATTTTAACAGATTTTTTCACAGATTTTCACAGTATCATTTTTTTGCACCCTCAGATTCCATCTCAATTGTATCTCGGCCAAATACTGTCTGATTCTAATAAACCATACATTAATGGAAAGCTTATTTATTCAGCTTTTGGGTGATTTATACCTTTTACAATTAAGACTGGTTTTGTGTTCCAGGGTCACATTTATTTTTATATATAAAATGTATCTTATATGGGAGTACAGTATGTATCATATCCAATCATTCACAAGATGACAGTTACCGATTTACTGTACAACAAAATGCAATTTCAATAAAATCTTAATCAGTCTTCTGTTAAAAATTTGGGCTCAGTAAGAAAGGAATTAATACTTTAGTTCAACAAGGACCCATTCATTTGATGAAGAGACAATATGGACATTTATAGTGTTACAAAAGATTTATATTTCAAATAAATGTAGTTCTTTTGAACTTTCTATTTATCAAAGAATGCTGAAAATGCACAACTGTTTTCAACATTAATAACAAGAAGAAATGTTTCTTGAGCACCAAATCAGCATATGCTCATGCTACACTGAAGACTGGAATAAAGGCTGCTAAAATCCATTTTCATTCAATTTTGCCATCACAGAATTTTTTTTTTACATTTTAAAATATATTAAGTTATATTAAGAAATAATATTTCCCAATATTAAAGTTTTTACTTAATTTTTACTTCATGATAATGCATGATAATATAATATAAACAAATACACACAATATGTTTGTTTTCAACAGTCCGTTGAGGGACTCATCAATGACTTCAGAGATCCCCGTAATCCAATATACAGAGGGGCACACGTGTTCTTCACAGACAGTGAGTGTTTTTTTTTATTTTTATACATCAGAAACTCTTTTCTACACATCTACTAGATAATTATCAAGCATATATATATATATATATATATATATATATATATATATATATATATATATATATATATATATATATATATATATCACTCTTTTTCGATTGATTAGTTTTTTTATTTCATTTTAGCAATCCCAGACTCTTTGTTCAACTTGATAAGTAAATCCCGTGCCTCTAAAGTCGTGAAGACACTGACTGAGATTAACATCGCCTTCCTGCCCTATGAATCACAGGTGAGTAGCCTCTATGTCAGACCCTGAGACTTCTTATGACCGGACTGGAACGGATGATGCTTATGAGGATGTATGGAGATGTGGGGGGAAGTGTGGTGAATGCATGAGTCCTGGTTGTATCATGCTGGAACATTCGAGAGCAGCTTTGGTCTGTCCGTCTCTGTGCCTCCAATCCTCTGTTGTTGCCCTCTACAATTAATCCTGAGGAGTGGCTGAATTAGCCCTCCCTATCCCAACCCTAATCCTGCTCCCCATTGGTTAATACCCCATCAATGAGTCACCAGGAAGCCAATGAGAGCGAGCGTGGAATTTGGTTGGATGTCAGTAGGGTTATGTTCATGTGACAGATGGGGGAGTGTGTTGAGGCTAGTGTGTTAGGATGGGAAGAGAGAGACACAAAACTATGGATTATAGGTCAAACTGAGGGAAGAAAAGAGGATAGTGCAGTTATTATGTAGCTGTAGATTAATCTGAATACCATTTTTTTTGCCAAACATGCAGAATGTACAGAACACAGAACACACGTTCAGGGAGAGGGAAGGCAGGTGACGTATAAATGAGTTACTACTGTTGTGAAAGAGGATTATGGGAAACAGTGACAGCCATTAACATTCATCCTTGCTAAAGACTTTTAGCTGGTTCTCATGGGTAGATGGACAGCAGTGAGACGAGAGTTGCCATAGGACAGGAAGCTGCTTGGTAAAAGTTACCTGTGGCATTAAAACAAATTTACAATTTATCAAAACTAACTTAAAACTGCTATGAATCACCACTGCTTTCAGTAATACTTTAATAACTATATCATATGGCTATATCATAACTCAACATCCTGTTTAGAGTTGGTCATAAGGGCTGCTTATAGTTTTATTTCAGATTAATTTTAAGGAGTGGGATCCACTAAGGGGCCTCAGCAAACTTCCAAGGGGGCTGCAAGATTGCTTAAATGTATGCATGTTAAAGGGACACTCCAGCCCAAAATGAAAATTTTGTCATTAATCACTTACCCCCATGTTGTTCCAAACCTGTAAAAGCTTTGTTCACCTTTGGAACACAATATTTTGAAAACCGGGAGGCTTCTGACTGTCCTATCCACTGCCAAGTGAAATACACTCTCAAGGTCCAGAAAAGGATGAGAAGCATCGTTAGAATCGTCCATCTGCCATCAGTGGTTCACAAGTATGCACTGTTTCTGTGTGTATTTATGCTTTGATTTGAAAGAAAACAGCGCATCCTTGTGGCATGGCTGACAAAGAAGAGCATAGGCAGTTTGAGTAATGTGGAGAGACACAGAAGAGACTGTTGACAAAGGAATTGTTGAATAAAGTCGTTATTTTTGTTTTATTTGCATACAAAAAGTATTCTCGTCACTTCATAATGTTACGGTTGAACCTCTGATGGCAGATGGACTATTCTGATGATGTCTTTCATACTTTTCTGGACCTTGACAGTGTAACTTACTTGGCAGTCTATGGGACAGTCACAAGCCTCCCGGTTTTAATCCAAAATATTTTAAATTGTGTTCCAAAGGCAAACAAAGCTTTTACGGGTTTGGAACAACACGGAGATAAGTGATTAATGACAACATTTTAATTTTAATCCCTTTAAATATATTAAAATTATTTAAAATATGACCAAATAAGCATTCAGATAAGGTAAAACAGTAAAAAAAAATATAGATGTAAAATGAAATTATATTTCATATTAAATTTTTTTCTTGGAAAAATTTTAAGTGTTTGATTTCTAGACCTGGAAAAGTAATGGAAATAAAATCATAAAGTAATAGGAACTTCTATAATGTGGATACATTTTTCTTGTTATGTCAGGCTCTAAAATTTGCTATTTGTCAAAAATATATAATAATAATAATAATAATAATAAACCCTTTTATCCTGTAACGACTGAAAAAAATTCATAAAGAGTGTGAACACTGAAGAACATTTAATTTATGGAACTTCTAGAATTACAGAATTTAAGGTTTTTTTTTTTTTTTTTTTTATAAAATGAATTATTGATTTAACTATTTTTGGCACTCCTAGTTTCTGTTAATAAAGACGTGAGATGTTTTGTTATGATAGCAGTAGCACCGGAAATACAACCCGAATTCCGGAAAAGTTGGGACGTTTTTTAAATTTTAATAAAATGAAAACTAAAAGACTTTCAAATCACATGAGCCAATATTTTATTCACAATAGAACATAGATAACATAGCAAATGTTTAAACTGAGAAAGTTTACAATTTTATGCACAAAATGAGCTCATTTCAATTTTGATTTCTGCTACAGGTCTCAAAATAGTTGGGACGGGGCATGTTTACCATGGTGTAGCATCTCCTTTTCTTTTCAAAACAGTTTGAAGACGTCTGGGCATTGAGGCTATGAGTTGCTGGAGTTTTGCTGTTGGAATTTGGTCCCATTCTTGCCTTATATAGATTTCCAGCTGCTGAAGAGTTCGTGGTCGTCTTTGACGTATTTTTCGTTTAAGGATGCGCCAAATGTTCTCTATAGGTGAAAGATCTGGACTGCAGGCAGGCCAGGTTAGCACCCGGACTCTTCTACGACGAAGCCATGCTGTTGTTATAGCTGCAGTATGTGGTTTTGCATTGTCCTGCTGAAATAAACAAGGCCTTCCCTGAAATAGACGTTGTTTGGAGGGAAGCATATGTTGCTCTAAAACCTTTATATACCTTTCAGCATTCACAGAGCCTTCCAAAACATGCAAGCTGCCCATACCGTATGCACTTATGCACCCCCATACCATCAGAGATGCTGGCTTTTGAACTGAACGCTGATAACATGCTGGAAGGTCTCCCTCCTCTTTAGCCCGGAGGACACGGCGTCCGTGATTTCCAACAAGAATGTCAAATTTGGACTCGTCTGACCATAAAACACTATTCCACTTTGAAATAGTCAATTTTAAATGAGCCTTGGCCCACAGGACACGACGGCGCTTCTGGACCATGTTCACATATGGCTTCCTTTTTGCATGATAGAGCTTTAGTTGGCATCTGCTGATGGCACGGCGGATTGTGTTTACCGACAGTGGTTTCTGAAAGTATTCCTGGGCCCATTTAGTAATGTCATTGACACAATCATGCCGATGAGTGATGCAGTGTCGTCTGAGAGCCCGAAGACCACGGGCATCCAATAAAGGTCTCCGGCCTTGTCCCTTACGCACAGAGATTTCTCCAGTTTCTCTGAATCTTTTGATGATGTTATGCACTGTAGATGATGAGATTTGCAAAGCCTTTGCAATTTGACGTTGAGGAACATTGTTTTTAAAGTTTTCCACAATTTTTTTACGCAGTCTTTCACAGATTGGAGAGCCTCTGCCCATCTTTACTTCTGAGAGACTCTGCTTCTCTAAGACAAAGCTTTTATAGCTAATCATGTTACAGACCTTATATCAATTAACTTAATTAATCACTAGATGTTCTCCCAGCTGAATCTTTTCAAAACTGCTTGCTTTTTTAGCCATTTGTTGCCCCCGTGCCAACTTTTTTGAGACCTGTAGCAGGCATTAAATTTTAAATGAGCTAATTAAGTGGATAAAAGTGTAAAATTTCTCAGTTTAAACATTTGCTACGTTATCTATGTTCTATTGTGAATAAAATATTGGCTCATGTGATTTGAAATTCCTTTAGTTTTCATTTTATTAAAATTTAAAAAACGTCCCAACTTTTCCGGAATTCGGGTTGTATCTTAAAATATAGTCTTAAGCAGTTGGGGGGGGGGGGGTGTTGAGAAGGTTGAGAAACACTGATTTAAAGAGACAGAACTTGTAACCTGAAGAACATATTTTTTAGTTATGTGAAGCAGTTCTTTGGACCAGTAGGATGACACTGTGGTGGGGCCAATAGAAACCAAACGAGTGAGAAAGTGTTCTGTCATTCGTGTTGGAATTAGGGGTAGTCAGGCCAAAAATTAACTAGGAAGATTAAACAGTTAGCAGTCACCTTATCTCACCACACATATATAGGACACACTATTAGTGTTCTACATCTCTATTGGTTTTTGAGTCCATGTTTTAGCAAAAATACATCTTTAACAATGTTTTCAGAGAAGGACTGTCTGTGTTGGAATATGCCTACTTTTCTATTATATAGAAGGAGAAAAACAGTATGTGAGACAAGAAGTATGTCTGAAAACTGTAGGTGAAAGCTACCAGAATGACTACTTACAGCAATATTCTGAAGTGTGTATCTGATGAACACTTTACTTCTGAATATGGGTAGTATGTATTTCATTCATACTGAATCTGAATATTTTTTAACAGTCACAAAGTATGTTTCTAAGCACACGTTGTACCTATTAGATATACAGTGTATGATTTCATTGATGCAGCTCCTAAATCCATTTGCACTGATAAACACATTTGAATGCATCTGAATCCCCTGAGATATTGAGAATAAACGCACAGATCTGTATGTCATAGTGAGACATTTATCTATTGCTGCTACGCTGTTCTCAGGTGTTCTCAATGGACAGACCAGATGCCTACCAGGATTTCTACAGCCCGTTTAAAGCTGATGTAAAGAACCAGGTGTTGGAGCGTTTAGCCGAGCAAATAGCCACCTTGTGCGCCACACTGAAAGAGTACCCAGCTGTTAGATACAGAGGGTGAGAGAGGAAGAAGAAACACACACACAAACGTCTTACCATTAAACTCACACATCCTCATAAACACCATCTGCTGACACATATCTTTAATGTAACTCCAAGCATCATCAGACCTCTGCAAAGAAAAAATATATATAAAACAAGCACACAACTGTTATTTAAAAATCAGATAGAAACAGATTATAGTGATTAGATTTAATCGAGAATGAGCATTAAAGGTCAGTGACGGTCCGCATCATGATGGATTATGTTTTGCTGTGTTTTGAAGAGAGTACAAAGACAATGCAGTCCTGGCCCAGATGCTTCAGGATAAACTGGACGGTTACAAAGCGGATGACCCCACTTTGGGAGAGGTGAGTCTCGGAGCTTGTAGCCCAATATTTAGTCTCGGATGATAAAAATAAACTGCTTCTGTCTGGCACAAGTGACCTTAATTTCTCACTGTCCAACGTCTTGCTCTACTGTTTTGTGCTCCATCTTGATCTGTTTCTTTGTTTTCCCTCTCTTTCACAGGGACCTGATAAAGCACGTTCACAGCTATTGATTCTGGATCGAGGTTTTGACCCTGTCTCGCCACTTCTACACGAGCTCACATTTCAGGCAATGGCCTATGACCTGCTGCCTATTGAGAATGATGTCTACAAGTAAAAACTCCAACAGTTTGTAATTCATCTATATTCTGCTCTGAGGTCACTCAGGTCATTAGAACTGACTTTCGGTCAAGTCCAAGTGTTTAATCTGTCATGATGTTAATATCTCCTTCCATCATTTCACTGTATACAGTGCTGATGCTGATTAACTTATGGTGATGGTGCATATATATATATATATGTGTGTGTGTGTGTGTTAATCAGGTATGAGACCAGTGGAATGGGTGACACTCGTATGAAAGAGGTGCTGTTGGATGAAGATGATGACCTGTGGATGACTCTGAGACATAAACACATAGCAGAGGTGTCCACGTAAGTCTGGTGTTCCTTCACTGGTTCACTACCATTCAAAAGATTTATACATTTCTTTCTCACCAAGGTTGTGTTTATTTGATCACAAATACAGTTTAAACAGTAATATAGTGAAATATTATTACAATTTCAAACAAATGTTTCATATTTTCATGTATTTTAAGATATCTTTTATTGCTGTGATGGCCAGTTTTCAGCAATCATTACTGCAGACTTCAGTGTCAATAACCCCTTAAAAATCATATACAATATACAATCTATCTAAAATATGAAACTGAAACCAGTTGTGTTGCTCAGGTTTAAAATAAGTAGCATTTATCTGAAATGGAAATCTTCTGAAACATTATAAATGTATTTATTGTTACTTATATAAAAATCTTATACTGGCAAATTAAAAATAACATTTAATCATTTTTAAAGAAGGACATTTTTGAACAATTATAACTAACATAAACCAGAATTAATAATAATAATAATAATAATGTATTAAATATAATAATTTCTCTCTTTTAGGGCTGTGACGAAATCACTTAAGGACTTCTCTGCAAGCAAAAAGATGAACACAGGAGAGAAGGTGTGTTATTTATCACTGAGCAAACATTAACTGCAATTTGTTGATTATTGCCGATAACTGACTGTTTTTGCATCTTCCAGACCACCATGAAAGAGCTCTCCCAAATGCTTAAAAAGATGCCACAGTACCAAAAAGAGTTAAGCAAGGTGCTGAGATCATTTTCATGTTTTTTTATCAACTGATTAAGGGGATAATTAAGTCACCATTGCTGATAGAAGTTTTGTAATCTTGCAGTATTCGACTCATTTGCACTTAGCAGAAGACTGTATGAAGCAATACCAGGGTACAGTGGACAAACTGTGCCGTGTCGAGCAGGTACAGCATATCTCTGATTGGCCTGTTTGCTCAAAGCATCATGTTAATTAGTGTTAATAGTGTCTTTGTGCTGCGTCTTAGGATCTAGCTATGGGCACAGATGCAGAAGGTGAGAAGATCAAAGATCCTATGAGAACCATCGTACCGATCCTACTGGATGCCAACGTTACCATCATGGACAAGATCCGTATCATCCTGCTCTATATCTTCCTCAAGAATGGTGAGAGGGCTGCAAAATGGCAAATGATTTGTATTTTCTATCAGTTTTTTGCTGTGTGTGGGTGAGATGGAGGTGGTACTTTTGACATTGTGTGTACAGTTTGCACACACAGCCATTACTAATATCACACAACAGTGAGCAAAACTGTCATAATGCTGGGATGCAAGGATCTAGAGCCAGTTCAAACTCTATAATTATATGTGGAATTATGTATAATTATTTCTGGCTGACTGTGTGTTTGTCTCATAGGTGTGTCAGAGGAGAATCTGTGTAAGCTCCTCCAGCATGCTCAGATCCCTCCAGAGGACAGTGACATCATCTCTAATATGGCCCATATGGGGGTTCCCATCATTTCAGAGGTCAGCTGATCCTCACAAACATGTTCAACCAAAAAAAAATTCAAAATTCTGTCATCTTTTACTCGCCCTCGTGTCGCTCAAACTCTGTATGATTTGATTTTCGTCCTGTGGAACACAAAATGAGATCTTTTGCAGAATATCCATGCTAATCTTTTTCCAAACAAACAAAAAAGGAAAATCAGTACATCACTAATCATAATGCCTGGGGTCAACATGCATAGCTCTTAAAATATGTATCCACAGCAAGTAACCACACGTAAAGGGAAGAAACCTGACCGCAAGGAAAGAATCAGTGAGCAAACGTACCAGCTCTCCCGATGGACTCCTTTGGTCAAAGACATCATGGAGGTGAGCTGAACCAACAGTGCTTGCCTCACTTTGGATATGTCAACATACATTAACTTGAATTTCTCCTAATTACATTATGATAGGATGCAATTGAAGACAAACTTGACCCAAAACAGTACCCTTACATCTCCACACGCACAGCATCCTCAAAGACGACCACGGCTGCCAGGTAGGATTACCTGCACAAACACATGAATTCAGTACGCTACATCTTCTCATTAATCTAGTGAAATGTCTAGTTATAATATCACTGCTGGCTATTTTCAGTGCACGTTATGGGAACTGGCATAAGAACAAGAGTCCAGGAGAGATCCGCAACGGCCCACGCATCATCGTCTTCATCACGGGAGGTGTGACCTACAGCGAGATGCGCTGCGTCTATGAGGTCACGCAGGCCAACGGCAAATGGGAAGCTCTCATCGGTGGGTTGCAGTGCTCAAGGGCCCTTTCTGACACCTCCAAACTATCAATGACTCACCGTTTCAGAAATAACCATTACAACAGACAGAATCACACGATTCTGCCTTTCTTTTTATAGCTGTGCCTTTAAAAATTCCAAGCGATATATTAATTAGACTTCTTTATATTATGCACTACCATTTAAAAGTTTGGGGTCATTAAGTTTTAGTTATTTTTTAATTAGTACTTTTATTCAGCAAGGGAGCATTTAATCAAAAGTGACATTAAATATTAGATTATTAATATAGTTATTAAAAATACTTGTTTCAATTGTTTTCACAAAAGTATTAAGAAGTAATGGCTGCTGAAAATTCAGCTCGGGCATAACAGAAATATATTACATTTAAAAAATATATTAAAATGGCAAACAATTATTTTACATTGTAATAATAATTTACAATATTACTGTTTTGTTGTATTCTTTATCAAATAAATGCCGCCTTGGTGAGCATAAAAATCTTACCAACCCCAAACATTTGAACAGTAGTGTATATTTTTTGCCGACCTAAAATACGAATTATTGAGCATCAAAAGCATTCTGCTGTCGAATGACAGTGGTTATGGTTGTAAATGATGTCATTTGCCTTGGCAATGAATATAAGCAGTAAGTGACATAAAAGATGTTTACTGGTCACTGTTTAACTGTTATTAGTAAAAGACCCCTGCAATGATCATGTCTCCAACCTCCCTCACAGGCTCCACCCACACCATCACTCCCATTAAATACCTGAAGCATCTGCAGCACCAAGACTTCCTGGACCCCAACGCAGCCCCTGAGGACCAGCTTCCTGCAGAAGACGAGTGATGAAAGACATGAAAAAGGTCAGACCTTTTTAATTGCAAATTGATTCAATTGACATTTTTTGAAAAGGCGTTTTAATGCTTCAATATAAAAGAAATCTGATGACATTTTGAACATCATATTTAACGCATTTAATAAATAGACATGTAGATATTTTCATTCATTGTAACGTTAATCAAACTTGTCTCACTTTCTGCTTTCATTGCACTGCCTCACTATTCTGATGTCATCGATGACAAGATCCAACTAGACGAGTGTTAAGACAGAATCTTTCTGCTATCACACACCCATACAATGTTTCTGCAGCTAATGTTAAGCAGTCTGTCTCCCTTCAGCACTTTCCTTCTCAGCAATAGTGTTTTACTACTATTACATATATAACCTCTGTTACATTCAGTATCACCTAAATATTAGCCTCAGATTACATAAAAGATCATTAAAAGTGTTGTCAGTGTCATTCGCCATTGTTGGTAATATGGGACCAATTGACTAGCAGATTTGAATACTCTCAGTGTCTATAGCACAACAAGAGAAATTTTAGTTTCCTCTTCTGTAAAGTTACTTTGAATTAAATCAGTAGTTCGGCCTGCTATGCAGCGTCTGCCAAGCATGATTGTGTCTGTTGTGTGCTAAAGTCAGTACTGAACATCCCTTTGTGAATATCAGCTGCTTTGTGTTGTTTTAATCCTGTGGTTTGGAAATAAGAGTTACAAGTCTTTTATATAGACTTTGTTAATATAGTAAAGCCTGTTGACTTTCTATTTTTGTTTTACATCTTCAGCACTGAATGACTGCTCCTTGTGTAGTATTGTAGTATGATTACTTCTTATGTTGTAATCTGTTATTTATTTACACTAAGAACACAAATTCATGCAGTGTAAATATACAATCTATATGCCATATTTAAATATATGTAACATGTTATCACATCAGAGGTTATGAAGTGCAAACTATTGTCTTGTGCATATAGTAAAATAAACTGGCTTCTGTTAAACATCTTGTGATTACGACATTTGGGAATTTTCATGCAATGCACATCACGCATTATGGTATTTCTCATAACATGATAGAAAAAACATGGATCAGTTATAGTTCAGTTCAGTTCTATTATTCATTTGGTTTTTTTTCAGGTAGATGCATTTGAGTGTTTAGAAACATGTATAATTTGAGAATATGATAACACTAACAAATCGGAAGGGAAAAAATCATCTCTACCTTAACTTTTACTATTAAAGTAAATAGATTTTCAAACTGTTCAAAAGGAATAACGTTAAAAATAGATCTGAAATGACCTACAAGACCTTGAATGGTGTCACCTTATTGCAAAAAAAGCCAAATTAATTACAAAAATGTTGAACAAAAATATATGGTATAATAGGTGGAGATATATGTAATAGGTATATAATACATTTAAATATAGCACTGCCTTTCAAGCACACAAACCTTAGAAATGAAACCCATGTTCTACATTTGAACACATGAGGGCACCAGAACACTACTTCAGCAGAGAACAGAGCTAGACGAACACATTTGGGCTGATAACAGTATGAATTCACCAAGAAATAAAAAAAAAAAAACAATTAATTAAAGACATTTAATTCAGTATTTAAATATTTATTTAAGTCTCTTTTCCAGTTTATCATAAATATTTCAGGCATAATATTGATACCCTCGGAGTGTGCGCTGTCTTTATATGGTGTTGCTCTGCAATCAGCCTACAATAATTTAGTTCCTGTAAAGTTTTAATATTATGTGTTTCACATTGCAAAGTACAACAAATTTCAAGCAACAAATCAAAAAAAAAAAATCTTTATAAACTCAAAGACAGACTATCTGCATAATGGTATGTGGTGTATCAATAAAACATCCTTTAGGGTTGGAAAACTAATATGTGTATATATTGTATGTTATTATTCTAAGTGGTAATGCTTGGGTTCATATTTAAGGGTTTTGAGGTTTTTGATGTAGTCATTGAAAACATTATATCAACAGTATGTGCAAAAAAAAGATATATTACATAAATAAAATATATACAGCTTTACATTATTTTACTTATGTACAATAACTCTCTGTATGTTGCATAATCAGGAGCCATGCATTTACAGTACATATAACTGAAACACTGCACATCTGATCTGCTATACACTTCTTCATTATACATCTCTATTACTCATCTTTGAAGTATGCACAGATATAAGATCTAAATAAAATAGGCTGATTTGTGTGCGCGTGTGTGTGTGTGTGTGAGAGAGAGAGAGAGAGAAAGAGAGAGAGAGAGAGATTAAAAAAATTGTAATTCAAATAAATGCTGTTCATTCATCAAAGAAAATATACTGTTTTCAACATTGATAATAACAAGAAATAATACAAAGATGTTTTCTTGAGCACCAAATCAGCATATTAGAATGATTTCTTAAAAATAATTTGACAATAAAGATTAAAGTAATGGCTGTATAAAACAAAAAACAATGAATGAACAACAAATGAACAACAGTGAATGTTTGTGGCAGCTGCTCGTTGTTTAGCGAGAACACAGACGTAAGGTGGGTGTGTTGCAGCTTTCGAACTCTAAGCTAACTGTGACTCAGATATGACAAGCATGACTCATTCAGCCCCTCGTGCGGACTTGACATAAAGTGCAAGGTCTTTGCAGTGGCGTCTAGTAAAACTCTCAAGGGATGACTTCTACAGAGCAAAGTTGAACTCTGCAATCAAAAATTCAACATAGTCTTTGTCTTTGGTCTTAAAGGCCTCCGCAATGACATGAGTCACGTCCCGTTGCTCCATGCCTTTAAGTGACACGCCATTCACCTCCAGAATCACCTGACCCACACGTAACTGTCCAGAGATATGCACAGAGCCCCCCTTCTGGGAGACAAAAAGAGAAAGAGAGAAATAAGCAAAAGAAGTACTACAGCTGTCTCAAACCTTCCAAAAAAAGAGATCATCTATCAAAGTGAGAGAAGAGACAAGTGGGAAATGGGGGAGAAAATGATGGCTTGCTCTCTCAGATATGGCACTTCGTATTGAGAGCTTATTAGCTGACCTCCTGTCAAAGTATGAAGATAAAGTGCCTGAGGACAAGTAGAAAGAGATAACCAAGATGAGTGTTCTGGTTGTCATTTTTCGTTGAGCTGGAAGGAGACCAGTCTAATAGTGCTGCTTTAGGCTAACAAATTCCTCTACGGTCCACAATCAGGTTACGCCATGAAGGTGCGACTGTCATACAATCCTGCTGGAGTCTGATCTAATTTGTCAACATTTATTACAATTGAACTGTCAACATGACACCCAAGCTCTACATGTCTCATAAAGACTGAATAGTGAATGCTCACATAAGAAACATTTGATTAGAACCAAAGTGGATCTTAGTGCGGTAGCCATGGTTACACCTCTGACATCGGCTCATTGTGCCGTGCATTTCTTTCAGGTTGGATTCAATTCGTTACCATGTCAGTAACGTCTGAGATGTCACTCTAACGTCACATACTATATGAGGCTTTAAAAATACTGCTTTAAAAAAACATAATCAATAGCCGTTATGCCTAGTTAAGCTTTCAAATATGATCCGCAGCACATTCTTTGTTTTAAAACAAACAATTCACTCTAGGAATGTGGCATTTTACTAAATTGAGAAATATTAGTATTACCCTGGTCATGGGTGCCGTATAGGGGGGAAACGTTAGGACAATTCCAAGGGCCCCTGACTGACAGGGGCCCCAACAAATAGGTCTTATGTCTTTGATTTTACTTATTTTGGCAATAAAAG
This sequence comes from Carassius carassius, assembly GCF_963082965.1. NCBI lineage: Eukaryota > Metazoa > Chordata > Actinopteri > Cypriniformes > Cyprinidae > Carassius > Carassius carassius. Next base: position 29,691,185 of record NC_081758.1, on the reverse strand, counting down.
TTAAATATCACCATTGACCAAAAAATGCGCGGCGCGCTAGCAGTGTTAATTTCGTTAATGAAGACAACGAACATTTTTTATGTGACTAAGACTAGACGTTGACGAGCTAAAAATAATATCCGATGACGAAATTATGATGAGATTTATGCAGCATTTTCGTTAACTAGACGAGACTGGACTATAATGTTATTTGAGGACTGTTGGACATTCAAAATGCATCCTGTAGGCTATTGTCTTTTAAAATGTGCGTCCCTGTCATTGGATTGTGATCGGATGAGGGCCGTTTCATATCTATTCAAAATAACAGCTGCAGTGGATGGATAGACTAATAAAATGCTAGCTAGCGATCTGAAACAATGGCCTCAGCACCCGAAGGGGTAGGGATGAGGTGACCAGACGTCCCATTTTTCCCGGGAGTCACAATCAGAGATGTATAGTAACGAAGTAGAACTACTTCACTACTGTACTTAAGTACTAAAAGGCGGTATCTGTACTTTACTAGAGTATTATTTTTTTCTCCTACTTCCACTTTTACTTCAGTACATATTTTCGATGAGTTTAATACTTTTACTCCGATATTTTTTTTATGTGCTGCATCGTTACTCGTTACAATTATAAAAATGTTACGAATCATTCCATTACAAACAGAACTGTAGATGGCAGGTTTGATGAAGCTGGCACATCATTGAGCGAATCAAGCGATTAAGAAGACTGCGCGTGCTGACTGAACTGCTGTGAAGAGAGAGATGAACACCGAGCCGAGCCAGATAATGACTCGTTCACGAGTCAAGAACCGGTTGCATCGGTTTTCGAATCACCAGTAGTTCTTTCTGACAGTTCGATTCAATAAACCAGTTGAAGAAAACAGTTCACCGGTTCTTTTGCGCTCGACGTAATGGCATCATTGGCGTTGACTGCAAGCCTTCGGTTTACCTGGGCTCATAACATTAGCACAGAATCAGTTCAGAATCAATCACCAAAAGAATCAGTTCGGTTCAGACGCTCTGTGTGTCGGTTTGCTTTCACGCTGAATCACACATGCGCAGTATCATCAGCTCCTCGGTTCTCGAATCGGACACGTCTGACAGAAACGGTTCTTGACCACTGATCTATAATATAAGTTATATATATAGATCAGTGTTCTTGACTCGTGAACGAGTCAGTCTGTTGTTCATAATCTGGCTCGGTGTTCATCTTCAGTTCTCTCTTCACAGCAGTTCAGTCAGTGTACTGTTTGAGTGCATGCATTACTCCGGGATATTGGTTTGTTTTAACTCACAGGGAGTGTCAGCCACATTAAACAAGTTAACAGCTTAAGTCATTTGTGGATTAATGCGTATTGGAGACGCGAATCGTTTAAAACGACTCAGTTCGATTTGGTGAACTGGTTCAAAAAGATCCGGTTAAATCGAATGATTCGTTCGCGAACTGGATATCACAAACTGCTTTGTTTTGAACTGTCTTACAACCGACACGGAAGAGAAGACAATGCTGAATAAAGTCGTAGTTTTTGCTATTTTTGGACCAAAATGTATTTTCGATGCTTCAAAAAATTCTAACTGACCCTCTGATGTCACATGCACTACTTTGATAATGTTTTTCTTACCTTTCTGGACATGGACAGTAGACCGTACACACAGCTTCAATGGAGGGACTGAAAGATCTCAGACTAAATCTAAAATATCTTAAACTGTGTTCCAAAGATAAATGGAGGTCTTACGGGTTTGAAACAACATGAGGGTAAGTTATTAATGACATAATTTTGCAAATTGGGCGAACTAACCCTTTAATCTGTTTTTTGTTTACAAAAAGTTACAGTCAAAGGAATTGTGATTGTCCTTTAGGTTAATAATTTGAAATGGTAAAAACAGTATGTTCAAACTTTTGACTACTTTCTTTTAATAACTACATAACACAATACTTGTACTTTCAGAACTTGAGTAGTAAATTTTCAAAAGGCTACTTGCAATACTTAAGTACAAAACATGTTGAATACTTTAGTACTTCTACTTAAGTGTGGTGCTTAAAGAGCACTTCAACTTCTACTCAAGTCATTTTTTTGATAGAGCACTTGTACTTTTACTCAAGTCTGGGTCTCTAGTACTTTATACATCTCTGGTCACAATTCGTTGTCGATTAACTTAAAGTTAGTGAAGGCGGGGTAGGCGGAATCACGCTGATAGAAGTGTTCGTTCTCTCTCTTTCTTTCGCGCGTGCACTCCACTTCCTCGGTTCTTCTCACATACAGCTCGCGAACAGTTCTCATCGCTCAAACACACACACAGCAGTCCAAATGTTTATTTATCGTGTAGAGTATCTCACGTAAATACAGTAGGTTATGGATTAAGTGAACGTGAACAGGTGGGTGAAAACTGAACGTGTGTCTGTATTCCATGGATGTCTTGTCTTAAAAGGACAGCATTCCAAATTAAATACCTAACTGTCAAGATGTTAAATAAATGTATACATGTTAAGTAAAACCTACAGTATCTGAAAAATGAGTTTAATTTGAATCTCTATTGTACAGTCGTGGCCAAAAGTCATATTTTCCCTGATGAAGCCCCTTTTCGATTGTTTGGGGCATCTGGAAAAAGGCTTGTCTGGAGAAGAAAGGGTGAGCGCTACCATCAGTCCTGTGTCATGCCAACAGTAAAGCATCCTGACACCATTCATGTGTGGGGGTGCTTCTCATCCAAGGGAGTGGGCTCACTCACAATTCTGCCCAAAAACACAGCCATGAATAAAGAATGGTACCAAAACACCCTCCAACAGCAACTTCTTCCAACAATAGTTTGGTGAAGAACAATGCATTTTCCAGCATGATGGAGAACCGTGCCATAAGGCAAAAGTGATAACTAAGTGGTTTGGGGATCAGAATGTTGAAATTTTGGGTTCATGGCCTGGAAACTTCCCAGATCTCAATCCCATTGAGAACTTGTGGTCAATCCTCAAGAGGCGGGTGGACAGACAAAAATCCACTAATTCTGACTAACTCCAAGAAGTGATTATGAAAGAATGGGTTGCTATCAGTCAGGATTTGGACCAGAAGTTGACTGAGAGCATGCTCAGTCGAATTGCAGAGGTCCTTAAAAAGAAAGGCCAACAATGCAAATACTGACTCTTTGCATAAATGTCATGTAATTGTCGATAAAAGCCTTTGAAACGTATGAAGTGCTTGTAATTATATTTCAGTACATCACAGAAACAACTGAAACAAAGATCTAAAAGCAGTTTAGCAGCAAACTTTTTGAAAACTAATATTTATGTAATTCTCAAAACTTTTGGCCACGACTGTTTTTGTCTTATTGTGCTTCTTTAAATATACAGTGTATATATATATATATATATATATATATATGTATGTATGTATGTATGTATGTATGTATGTATGTTGCTCATTTTCCACTTCTGTTAAATGGATAGTTCACCCAAAAATGAAAATTGTCATAATTTATTCAAGATTTTCCAAATGTATTAATGTATTCCTTGACTCAGATTCCTCATAAGCTTAATTGATTTGGTCTAAAGAGAGAAGAATTAATAAATTAAAAATTATTTTAATTTGTAAACTACATATAAATTAGCTACCTAAATAAATTTTGGTAACTACAGTTTGGCTAAAAGTAATGACTAAAAGTTGACAGAAATGCAATGACTTTTCGTCGACTAAAACTATGAAAGACTCAAATTACTAATATCTGACTAGACTATTAAGCATTTTTGTCTCAAGACTAAGACTAAGACTACATCAAAAATGCCTGCCAAAATTAACACTGTGCGCTAGAAATACAGAGACCATAATGTTGAGTGGTAAAATAAAATCTGGTTTTCAGAAAAGGAAAGAGAGAAAAGAGAGAGAGGAAAGACAAAGAAAGGGTGTTTTTCTGTATCCCAGTTTTTCACCAAGAAAGGTGGGTAACGTTAGCCTTTAGTCTGTGAGTGGTATTAACCTGTTGTCCATAGTGAAATAAGCTATAGCTGCAGGCTAGTGTTAGCCGTGATTAGAGTTATGTAAAGCTTTTGGTAGGACAGTTAGGTCCTAGAGATGTGGTGTCAACAGCTGCGCAGAGGGGGCCCAATTAGATTTTTTTGTCATTGGGCCCAAAATTCCTGACAGCGCCCCTGAACCTGGTGTAAGGTATCAGGGACAATCAAGCACAAACCCATTTACTATTCATTAGCTTAAAGCTAGAAAATAAATCTGTTTTTCTAATCATTTTTCCTTCCTATGAAGGTCAGCATTTTCAGGAAAAATGAATAAGCAGAGGAATAATCTGATGGTATCAAACAGCACTTTAAAAACTTTTCTCTTCACAGTTGCTTTTTCTAACAGACCAGCCAACAAATATGCTCAGGTAAGTGCTGGGCGGTAAACCGGTTCATACTGAAAACCGGTGTATATTTTCGTTACGATGTTAATTTTGAATATACCGCCATACCGGTGTATTTAATTACTCAGCGTTCGGATTAACGGATTCCAGCTGCACGAGGTTGCGGTCCGTCAGTGCGTTCAAGGAGCGGTGCTCTGCAGTAGTGCAGCGATTGTTAACGTACTATTTTTCTATTTTCTATTTTTGCTGTGCTGCAGGCGCTGAATTAAAGTGTAAGCGCGTTGTTTGCGGGAAAAATGAACATGGATTGACATGGAAACGCAGTCAAATGGGTTTTTGGCTAGGTTTAAAACAAGAAAAAGAGCACTTTTAGATAAACAAGGAAAACAATATATATGTTCACTTTTATGGAAGCAGAAAAACAAAGTTCATTAAGACCCGTGGGATTGCTTATATAAATATTAAAATATCTTAACAAGAAAAGTTGGCTAATTATTGTGTTTAAATGTTTTGCCGCTTGCTTGAGCAGCTTATACAAACCTAGAAGTAAAATGCATGAATAATGCGTTGTTTATATTTATTGAGTTTAAACTAATGTCTATATGAAAGATTGTTACTGTTCTGGGATAAAAGACTTACGATGCTGAGAAAAAAAAAAAAGTTTATATATATATATATATATATATATATATATATATATATATATATATATATATATATATATTTACATGATATGAAATCAAAACAATGAACAAAATGTTGTGTTTGTGGACTAAACAGACGCGGATCAGTAGCGGACTGCAAACACGTCCTGTGTGAAAGCACAATGAGTCCGTGCTGCGGACTGCATATGCACTGCAGGCAGATTATGCATATAATATCCATTTTATGCAAGTGCTGTCGGGCTAAAATTGTCGCCAAAGGTGGCAACACAAGCAATTTGCTCCAGCACCTTAGCCGCAAGCACTTGGAATATCAACCAGCAGAATATGCATTGTACACCTGATTATGCATGAAAAAAAAAACCCCGTCATAAACCGGAAAACCGGTATAATTTTGAAAAAAAACGGTATATACATTTTTGGTCAAACCGTCCAGCACTAGCTCAGGTCCTGCTGGGAAGTTCATTTTTAAGCTTCGGGTTCAGTCATATCACTTTGTTTGGCGCAAGATAACGATGTACCTTACCCAAAAATACTGCAATAAATAAAAGATGTTTTTTTCTTTTTATATATTTTTTATTAATTTATGAAGTTACATGCAACTTAGCTAGTTTTATTGCAAGTTAAATAATATATCAAATGTCCTACATTTCGCAATTTCCACAAACAAATAGGCCTATACCATCAACTACTGAAACTGCATCAATATTTTATCACTCAAAGAAAATCCTACATTTCTCAATCACAATTGCGGTGGCATTCATATGCATACAACTTATAAATATGATCTTTCTAAAGTGACTGATGCACCATTAAACAGATTCCTCCAGCCAATCCAATGTCAGCACACAGACTTCTAACAGGCAAAGAGTGTTTCTGATCGTCTAAATCGTGAGCTGCTTCCTAAACTCCTTTTTTTTCAGGGAGACAGGAGTGATGTCTCAGGACATTTTCTGGACAAAAGACCTGCACCTTTAATTATGAAACATGTCCAGATGGGTCTGTGACAGGCTTTTTTCTCCTCTGACCTTTCCAGTGGTGAGATTTACAAATGCTGGTTGTGTAAATTGACAGTCTATGCAAATTTCAAGGATACTCTACCAAGCAACAAAGAATACTAATACAGCAACACTGCTACAGCACTTTGTCTTCGGTCAGCACAGCAGTATCAGACATCTCTTTAAGAGCTATTAGATACAATTTATCTTATTTATTTATTTTTTCATACCCTAAAGCTATAGTCATATCACAAGCTGCTTGATCCCAATGTTTTTTAAATATGCAAGCAAACATATTTCTGTGCAAAGCCACTTTGTGCTAAAGGGGAAATCTCTCACCTTTTTGTTGAGTGAACAAAACAATGAGAAAAGCAAATACACATGCACATGAATTGGGCCTGAATATGCTAATGTGCTCCATTAGCTAACAGATGCTAGGCTAAATGTGATAAAAAATTTGATGAAAACAAACCGGCTCCTTAATATTTAAAACTTACTGTAATGTTATAACTAAAGATTAATCTAACATCTTTATACTGTACAAAGATAAGGGGTTTATCTAATGGCAAAAGTATTAATTGTGTCATAACTAATTTCTAATAAGAAAACTGGAATTGCTTTTCATGCAGAATCGTAATTATAGTCATGATGAAGAAGCAGGTTTTACTGACCTAAGCATTTATGTGTCTATGAGAGAACAGCTTTTAAAAGCTTTTTGAAACCACATTATATACGTTACAGCTGTATCTTGCACCTTGATGGGAGTAATATCAGACCTTCACAGTACATTAGCAACCCTTTCCATTATGGGAACAAAAGGTACTTTGTGGGAATAATAATTCTGAAGACTGTGATACTTTTATGCTAACATTTCATATTTATTACAGAAACAAATATATACATGTGGCTGAGTTTGAACACTACAGAATGTCAAATCAACATACTGTATAGCCCTGCTCCAAAACCTAAGGAGCTGCCTAGCTTTTCTATTTCTTTGTTGTTGTTTTTTTTTTTTTTTTTGGAAGCTCATAGGTGACTGATCTGGAATGTTATACACTAGAAACAAATCAAACAGGGTCAAGCACAGAAACTCATGCAAATCAGATTAGGCTCATAAAGCTGATTTCAACAGAGTATCATATTCCTAAGCTAACAATACAATATTCCAATAACATAGCACACATGGATTTGTGGTAAAATAGTTAAATTGTAATTAGACTGAATTATTTTTAACAGTGATTTTCACATTTATATAAACAACCATTCAAAGGTAAAACAGTTTAATTATTGTTTATTTTTTTCAGGATTCTTTGATTATAATAGAAATCTTTTATAACAATATACTCTCTCTTTTGATCAAAATAATGCATCATGGCTGAAGAGAAGTATTTATTTAAAACGTCTTACTGAATCTAACAGTAGTGTATTTATTTATACAATATTTTCAATGAGCTTGCTGATGCACATTCTGGGATTGCTTTCAAACAGCTAATCTTTCTTAGCTGTAACTTTGAACTAAACTATGTCCAGAGCGCTCTGACCCACCTGTATGGTCGCAATGCGTGGTAGAGGCTGTCTGGTGTTGGCACCCCCTTCTACAGTAATACCCAGTGTACTGGCACATTTGGGCACCCGTACAAGTGTAGGCTCCATTATTCCCATCTAAAACAATGACAAACAGGGCAAAAATGCGACATTAAGACATACATAATACTGTATAATGGTTATTTATATGATGAAATGACACTAACTCATTTAAAAAAACAGAAGAGAACTTGCCGCTGCTCTCTGTGTGAGTCCTTCTGCTCTGCGTGTACCACCTCTGACCTGGAAGAATGGAGCTTTACCTGGTCGAGGGCTGCTGTCCTTACTCAACCCCCCAGCCTCTGCGATATCCACTCCACTGTCCTCACTCAGAGTCTGTCCGCTGTCTGACAGCTGGGACAGTGTGGCTCCTGGGAACACAGACAAATGAGCACACAAACCATAAATAACCACACAACTTCGCTTTCACAGATTAGAGATCTGCATTCAGAATTTATGTGGACCTCACATATTATTTGGATCTGAAAAGAGTTATAGAAGCTGGAGCTTTTAGGGCTGTTAATATGTTAAATTAGTGTGACTAATTATTTTGGATGAATGAGATGCCCTATGACTATACTTAATGTACAAATTTGTAATAAGGTATCCTGCCATCTGAGAAATTAAAGCCTTGAGTACCTCATTTATCCTTAGCCAATCTTTTTGCTTTTCAAGAGTTTTTTGTTTTAATTCTGATGGTGATAACTTACAGCTTATAGGAAAATTAAAAATTCAGTATCTCAAAAAAATAGAATTTTGCATTTTGGGCTTGATTAGTTTTTATTAATTTTGAGTATAAATACTGGGTACCTCTTGGGCTAGTTTAGAACATGCAACCACAATTATGGGAAGGACTACTGATTTGACAGTCATCAACACCCTCCACAAGGAGGGTAAGACACAGAAGGTCACTGCTGAAAGGGCTGACTGTTCACAGAGTGCTGTATCAAAATATATTCATAGAAAGTTGACTGGAAGGAAAAAGTGTGGTAGGAAAAGGTGCACAAGCAACAGGGATGACCACAGCCTTGGGAAGCTGATTCAAGAACTTGGGAGAGCATTACAAGGAGTGGACTGAAGCCGGAGTCAGCGCATCAAGAGTCAAAACACTCAGACGTCTTCAGAAAACGGTCTACAGCTGTCACATTTCTAGAACCAAGACACTCCTGAACCAGAAAAAAAACATCAGAAGCATTTCACCTGAGGTAAGGAGAAAAAGAACTGGACTATTGCTCAGCGGTCCACAGTCCTCTTTTCAGATGAAAGTAAATTTAGGATTTAATTTGGAAATCAAGGTCTGGAGTCTGGAGGAAGACTGGAGAGGCACAAAATCAAGAACAAACCTGGGCTTCAATAACGCCTCAGCAGTGCCACAGGCTGATTGCCTACATGCCACGCTGCATTGAAGCAGTAATTCATACAAAAGGAGCCCTAACCAAGTATTGAGTGCATAATTAAACCTGATTTGGAGATACTGAACATTTATGTTCTGTAAATCTTTTTTTGATTGATCTTTGAGAAAATATTCTCATTTTTTGAGATAAAGAATTTTTAATTTTCCTAAGCTTTAAGTCATAACCATCAGAATAAAAAAAAAAACAAAAAACTCTTGAAATATTTCAGCTTGTGTGCAATGAATCTAGAATATAAAAAAGTTTGCTTTTTTTAATTAAATTACAAAAAATAAAGAACTTTTCCATGATATTCAATTTTCTTTTTTTTCTTTTTTTTATGCACCTGTATAGCATATAGTCATCAATGCTTTGTGAATACCAAATGAAGTAAACTTAAACACCTCTTGTGAAAAGCTAACAGTTCAAAGTTCATGCCTTAATGAATGATTCAATCATTTGTCCATGAATCACATTACACTGATATGTTTTTGATTCACTAAAAAGATTTGTTTTAAATTATTAATTTGTCTGTGAACCAAACTACACTGGGCACACTGTAAATTTTTGAATGGTTGTAAACATTTGTTAAAGATTTGTACCAGGGCTGGCTCTAGGTTATTTGGTGCCCAAGGCGAGAGAGCCCCCTGAGTTTGACAGCTGCCTGTCAGAGTGACTCAGTCGTTTTTAGGATTGTAAATCTAGTAAAAGAAATGGACAAATACAAGCAGTGTGTGGACAGTGCACAGTAAAAGTGTACAGCGTGTGCGCAGCTTTCATAATACGATGCATACATTTAATTAACTTTTTTTTTTTTAAATTCTGCAATTTTGCGCCCCGTCCAGCAGATGGCGCCCCAGGCGGCCGCCTGTGTCGCCTGTCAGCAAAGCCGGCCCTGATTTGTACATGAGTAAAATTTTTGGTTTTAGGATTCTAATAATCTACTTGATCATTCAGATGAAGATCAAAGATTTTAAAATATTGATATATGGGATTTAAATCAACACCATATAAGTAATTCAAATAAAAACTGTAATCAATCAGCAGCCCTAATATCTATTCAAAAGCATGCATTGCTCCAAACAGGTAAACTAGATTTACTGTAAGTGCTAACTTAAATAGTTTGTCCAAAAAATTAAAATCCTATCATTATTTACTTGTTGCTTGTTATTCCAAACCAGTATGAATTTTTACTACCATTGTACATAAAAATATCTAAAGAATATTTGTAATAAATTTCTAAGTGTTTTTGTTTATACAGTGGAAGTCAATGGTTACTAATACTTTTGCTTTCCACGGAAGAAATTCATATAGTTTGGAATGACGTGAGGGTGAGTAATTGATGACTTCTTCACCTCGTATTTGGGGCTGAGACCTTTCCTCTGTGGTCTCTGGCTCAGGGTGTAGTGGGCTGTTCTGGGCAGCACCGCAGCTGTGTGAAGAGGGGGAGCCCTCCAGCTTCTCAGGGCTACAGGGGGGCGGCGCAGGCATTAGCAGTGAAGGCGAAAGGGATGGAGAGGAGCGTGGAGAAATCATGGGGGTGCCCTCTCTAGAACGATTTGGAGACTCCAAGTGCCTGCTCATCAGAAACTGAACCAAATCTCTACATGGTGGTTCAGAGGAAGGGCTAGCTTGAAAGGATGACAATCGTGGAGAGCTGTGATGGTGAGAGCAGGGTGGAGGAGTGTGATGGACAGAGCAGCTGGAAGCAGTGTGGTGGATAGTACATGGTGAGGTGTGATAAGAGCAAGGCGAGTGTGAGTGATTGTGGGTATGGTTTTCCTGATGCCGCCTATTGGGGGCGGTAAAGAGCAGGTTGGTCTGGGACAGCTTGGACGAAGGTCGTTTGGTCAGATTTTTAGGGCTGGCATGTCGAACAGGTGGAGGTGGAGGCGGAGGCTTGAACGAGTGGGGTGACTCGAATGACGGCTGCATCTTGTCCTGACAATTAAAGGATACATTATCATTGAGGGAGGTTATGTTAAAAAAAATACATCCTGACATTTAAACGCTTTAAAAAGGTGACACTTCCTTCTAAAATGTCAGCACATTATGAAATTAACAGATGATAGAATTGTCTCTATGTACAACCATTTCGCATAAGCACACATTTATGACAAGATGGTTAATTACAGAATCATCCAAGATGATTATTTATGATTACAATAGTTAATGTTGGGCTGCTGATGCTTAATTAAATGGGAACAAGAAAGGGAAGGATAAAATCCATTGAACTTAACACTATCTTCAACAAATTGACTAGATAAAAAGAAAATCTGTCACATGGCAGTGTTCTGAATTAGAACCTAACAGAATATATTTTATGTTACAAATATTTTATGATGTCACCATGCAATTTCTGCAAAATCAAAATGACTGGCATGAGGTGAGCAACAACCTCTTTTGTCTGATATATGCTACTCCATGTTTTGAACAGTGAACAGTAAAATGACATTGGATTTGGGAAAGTCATGGTCTAATGGTTAGAGAGTTTGACTCCTAACCCTAGGATTGTGGGTTCGCGTCTCGAGCCGGTAATACCACAATTTAGGTGTCCTTGAGCAAGGCACCGAACCCTTAACTGCTCCCTTTCAACTGTCACTTTCATTTTCATTCATACAGTATGGAGGTTTACAATCAACTACTGAAAGTAAAAGCATATTTTTAATTATATATTACATTAATTGCACCACTATTCAGGAGTTTGAGCTCAGCAAGATTTAAAAGAGAAAGTTTTATCAAAGAATCCTGAAGAAAAAAAAATTCCACAAAAAAGCAAAAAAAAAAAAAGTTTTCAACATTAATAATAACAATCATTTTTTCTTGAGCATTAAAACAGCATTTTAGAATGATTTCAGAAGGATAATGTGACACTAAAGACCAGATTCATGGCCGCTGAAAATTCAGCTTCGCCATCACAGAAATAAAACATATTAAAATATAAAACAGTTAGTTCAAATTGTAATTTCAAAATATAATTTGATAATATAGTATTTACTGTATTTTGACTTCTTTCAAAAATATTTACAAATTTTATACCAAACCAAAACTTTTGAACAGTAGTATATATAGTATGTTGATTTTAGTGTTTTTACTTGTTATTAATGAATTCTGTGCCTTTTTTTATTTTATTTTTCAGATTTAATTTATCTTTGGGGGCTAACTATTGGAAACAGGCCCGTATTCAACACATTTTCTGCACATGCTGTATATTCTTACAAAGAGGTCAAGTAGAGGTGTATTGTATATACACTGCCTCCACTACATTTACTTATCTCTCAGTCTTTGAGATTGCAAAAATACAGTTTTATGTATTCATCCAAAAACAAAAGAAATCCTGCCCAATTTTCTTAGGTTTACAGGGGATGTGACAGTCTTTGTATTTTAGGGATAAGTGTTTTGCTTTCCTAGTCCTAAATCATGTCCCTTTCTTTTTCTTGTTACATTCAGACGTAAAAATACAAAAGCCATTTTAATGCTGAGTGCTTTTACTCCACAAAACGTAACAGCGTGCAGACACATATCAGACAAATGTAAATAACTCACCAGAGCAACAATAGGAAGAGAATTTAAACTCTCAACTGGCATCAAACTCCCATCCAACCTGCACTCACTCTAAGGCAAAGCAAAAAAAACTTAAATCACTAAAATGACTCGTGTGTACACAGCAACAGTCACTCCAGAACGAAATACAATTAAAAAGATGTTTGAGTTTAAAAAACCCATGCTCCACTTGAGATACAGCTCTTCATTTCTTCATTTCATTCTTCGTCTTTCCCCTCAGTTCAGCTCAATTACGGCTTGTGTGGGTGAGATTTTACAATAATGCTTGGAATCAAATCATACAAAGGCACAATAGAAGTCAGACTGAGTAAAGTTAGATCCTCTCTCATCAAATATGGGAATAGAGCATTGAAAGCTATGAATAATAAAAAATAAGTTTTTATACATCTAAATTTTTCATGCATACACTATAACTTTTGGGGTCCAATTCTTTTTTAAAGGAATCAAAAATATATATTTATTTTACTGTATTTTGACATTTCAAAAACTTTTGAATGGTACTGTATATGTTGGCTGTAGTGATTTTTCTTTTAGTTTTGTGTCTTTTTCCAATTTTATTTTATTAGATTTTTTTATCAAGAAATTAATAGCTGTAAACAGTTCAAATAAATGCTGTTCATTTGAATTTTCTAGTCATTGAAGAATCCTGAAAATGTTTTTTTAATAATATTTCTTAATATTAGTGTTTCATTCAGGGTTTGTACTCTTACCAAAGTGGAAATTTAAGAGTAGCACATATAGTGATATTTCAACAGGGAATCTGTACTTTAATTCTGTCCACCTGTGCATGCTAATATTCACAGCACTGCACAATGCCAAATGATGATCGCAAAGCCACGTGCCTTGTTGTAGCTGGGGACTGCAGTGGTCAGCTGGCAGGCAGCAGGAATGTGGCTCTCTGGATGGGTGACGCAGACAGAGTCAGTGTGCAGGAGGCCCGAGCCTCCGTGCCGAGCTCTCCACGCCTCCATCTCGCGATTTAACACTTGCCCGTCAAATCGCTCCAGATCCTGTGGAGTGATCAGAGTCCGCACCTCAGCCAGCAAAGACAGCTGGGGAGCGGGCACAGCCAAGAGATCATTAAATGAAACACCTGAAATCATTCCAAATATGATACATTTTTCATTTAAATACAATGCTAAGGTGCATTGTGCATTAAATAACAAAGATGCTGACAAAGACCATGGCTTTATGGGTTGTTAGCAATTCTTCAGATTTTTTTTTTTTATTGTTTTGTTGTTGTTGTTTTTGTATGATTTTGCTGTCAGTGTCACCTTGGCATGTGTGTTGAAGAGTTCAAACAGGGCCATGGCCAGAGGCTCTACCCCGATGTGTGCATGCTGGTACTCTTGAATGTAATAGCTCATGGTCTGTCTCTCTGTCTCTGTCAGAAGAATGTATGCCTGCTCCTCCAGTGAGCTCCAGGCTCCTGCATGAACTGCTCCAACTGCTGGTACAACAACTTTACAACAGATTGACTGCAAAAGAGAGAAGATACAACTATAGAGGGTGTGTCTACACATACCATACAATGTTGTACAGGCATGTAAAATCTCTTATTGTCCAATCATACGTTTGCATCAAAGATGCCTTAATTTGTTTGATTTTTAATCATATTCTTTCATTTGTATCCTTCACTGCATCTCAGAATAACACACACCAGTGTTTTGTTACTAAATGAATAATTGTTTTGAACTTGTTCATTCATAATCAGCCATGTAAATTTACTATCACTGAGATACCAGATACAAAGATACCTTTATTTTTATACTTTCCAAATTCATTTTAATTTTAGTGAAAATGTTTGTTCTGTATTTTTAGTTTTTTTTTTGTTTAAATATGCCTATATAGTTTATATTATTATTTTATTTCAGTTTCAATGTTAGTTATTTTATTGCATCAATATTTAGGGAGACAAAATGAAAATTAGAAATGTCTAACTATAAGTTTACTTTATATTTTATTTTTGTTTATTTACATTTTATTTCAAGCAACAAATATTTTTAAGGCTTTTCTTTTTCTTTTGTTCTTTTTAATGTATTATTTTAAATATTCTTTTATTAAAATTTGAATTAGTTTTCTTTTTTCTTTTTAGTTAAAAAGTTTTAGTTATTTGGTTGTGTGCATTTTTCATTTCATTGGTTATTGTTTTTATGGTAATTTAGTTATAATATATTTATTTAATAATACATTTTTATTCCATTTTATTTTAGTTTTCAAATTAGGAAATGAAAATAAGAAATGTTGCTTTCCATTTCTAACTGAAATACGTTTTTTATACTTAATTTCAATACTTCAAAACTTTAGCTTTAGTTAAGTATAATAACCCTGAAACAATCTCATAGTTTTATTTATGCTATTGTAATTTTTTAACTTCTACTCACAAATTAACATTTTAATTAAATGTTTGCTTGTTAAGCTCACAGGATATTTTTTTTTTAAATTCATTTTTGAAGAAGTTTTGATGTCTTCAAAGCCTGTCTGACACCCCAAGGAGATACTATACTATGTATTAAAATACTTTGTATTAAAATGCTTTCTCTGAAGTCTGGGAAAGCAGCTAGCTTCGGTTTCGGATACAGCTAAGGTTACTAATTTATTTTCATAACTGAAAAGTAACAAACAGTGGCATGTAGTGCTACAGTATAAAACAGTTGTGCAATCATTAGTCACACCGTGTAGTTGATATGAACTGATGTAATGTGAATTTTCAGGTCAGTGTGTGGGCAGCAGGCAATGATGGGAAAGAGAGAATAGCAGCTGCAGGACTGCATCACTGAGACCTCACCAGTCAGCCATGTCTAATATGTAATGCTACATACACTAGAGTAACAAACTCTCTCTCTTCATCATTTTGGTTCGTATTCAGTTGCCATCTAATGTCCAATGTGAACCTAAGTTGTGAAGGTCAACCATTTGAGAACCACTTAACATATGAGGAATGCTGTCCAAGAGAGATGAATACACACTTGAGTTTGAAAGTTAGATCATTTTTCAAATAAAGTAATACCTTTATTCAACAAGGGTCCATTAAATTGATTGAAAGTGACAGAAAATACTTTAACATTGTTATTAAAAAATATATATATTTCAAATAAATGCTGTTCTTTTGAACTTTCTATTCATCAGAGAATTCTGAAAAATGTATTATAGTTTCCACAAAAGTCACAATGGTTCCTAATAATAGTAATGTTACAATGATTACATATGACAAAGGATCATATGACACTTAAGACTGGAGTAATGGCTGCTGAAAATGTGGCTTTGCTATCCATCACAGGAAAATTACATTTTTAAATGTGTAAAAAAAAAAGAGTAAAAAGTCATCTTAAATTGCAATAATACATCATAAACAAATGCATGAAGCCATGGCAAGCATAAGAGACTTCTTTCAAAAACATTTGTAAAAAATACAATTTTTACTAACCCTAACATTTTTGAAAAGTACTGTGTGTGCTTGATTAAAGTGCAATAGACATGAAATAGGAAGAGATCAGGGAATGAGAATGAGACAGATTTGCTCTGACAAGCATTGTGGTATGCTTGTAAAAATCAATACTTTTTTTGTATTCAGTCTCATCTGTCCTTGAGCGCTCTCATTTGAAGAATAACAAAGAAATCCCTTCCTCAAGGATTTCCGATTCTCTTTCTCTACCCACACGTGGTCAATGGTACAAACTTCTACAGTGGTTCTTCATTACCCACTCATGATCAAACCTAACATATTCAGTATGAAATGTATATGACTGTAACACAGACAGCCTAATTCATCTAATTGTTCTGTCTCTTTTCAGTGTTCTAGACAGCACTAATGCATGTTCTTCTTTCTCACCTCACACCATGGTAAACCTCATAATCAGCGTGATTGCTGTATAAATAACTGAGAAGAGTTGGCTATTAGTTGCAAGGTAGAAGAACTTATGTTAACATTTTATTAGAGTACTAACACCTGGGCCTTATTTATAAAATGCATATGCGATCAGATTTGATCCCAAATTTTAAGGTTTTTACATTACACTACATTATATTATAGTGAAGAACAAATATGAATTTATAAAGAAAGAAACTGGCATGAAAATATGTTTAAGAATGCTGTGTATGCTAACCGAAAAGAATGCAAGCAGATGTTTCTGAAGAAGAGAAGTGGGAAAAGAATGTTCATGTTTATTCAACACATGCTGATTACTATACGGAAATATTTCAATAGCTAAGCAGCCAAAAATCTACAAATATTTTATATAGTAAAAATATTTATAATGTTACAAAGGATTTTATTAATTATTATTATTATATATTCTATTATATTATTATATTATATATTCTATTATTAATTATAAGAATAAAAGTTTCTTGAGCGCAAAATCAATTAGAATGGTTTCTGTAAGAACACGTCACTGAAGACTGCAACAACTACAGAAAATTTAGCTTTGACATCTCAGAAATAAATTACATTTTAAAATGCATTAAAATTTCAAACAGTATTAATTATAAAAATATTAATTTGTAATAATATTTCACACTGATTTACTGTATTTTTAATGAAATAAATGCAGCCTGGATGAAAAACACAAAAAATCTTTCCGACTCCAAACTTTTGAATGACAGTGGAGATATACTTTACAGACTTTTGATAAATCATTCAAAGGAACATTTGGGTGATTATCAAACATTCTCATTAAGGGTGATTTACTTACATCTTATGATTTGCAATTTGCAATAAAATCTCAATAGCTTCTAAAAATAGATTATGCATACCGCAGATTTTAAACATTCATATCAACCGAAAAATTTCATTTCACTTGAAGGACAGTAGCAGCTTTCATTTGGCAAGCTGGTTTGCACTTTATCTCAAAGAGTCTAGACTCATGATGCCAGGAGTCTGGAAAGGACCATCCATCCCTCATTACTACCCTTTTTCCTGGATATTGCTGATCCACAGCCCTGATCATTAAAACTTTCCCTTGCCTTAATCAATAACCTGAGATAAGAGTGTCTCTGCCAATTTAACTCTCAAGTTTAAATACTCAAGCACATACACATACTCAAGCCCCCTAATGACAGACTCGTCCCCCACAACAAACATGCATTACCAGCCACTGTTCCACCTTGGGCTATTGCTGAACTGAGAAATTTTTAGCTGTTCTTCAAATACAAAGAGTCATAATGATTTATATGAAGTACTAGACATTGCAATGGCAGTGACTGGATGCTGATGACACCCGGTCTGACTTTGTTTACTGACATTATTTATTACTCAGAGCTGGATGCAGGAATAAGGGAGTTATATCAAGAACAGGAAGATGAGTCAGGCCCTCTTTTGATGAATTTGAATTTGATGAATCACATTAGGCAATGAAACAATCTATAAAAATATGTAAGTGACACAGACAAAGAGAGAGATGCTGTTCTCTGTAAAAACACTGTATTGATTCTTAAAGAAACAGTTCACTCAAAAAAGAAAAATTCTTACACTCCATTCTAAACATACATACAGTACTACCAAAGTTTATTTATTATTATTATTATTTTTTTTTTTTGAAGAATGAATGCAGATGCAGGTAATCAGACTCATTTATATATATATATATATATATATAAATCTTTTGTTACATTATAAAAACCTTGACTGTTTTATTCAGCAACTCATTCGTGCTGAGTTGCTGAATAAAAAATATTAATTTCATATCAGTCTTTCCGATACATTGATTTATTTGTGGCAGGCTGGCCCATATCAACATTGACCGCCACAAACAGATTTGCACAAATTTGTCCAAAACTCATGCAAGAATTGTGATATGCCTTGATTTAAAGGCTATAATTTCATTGAATAAATATGAGTGTTGTACATTTCAAAGTCAAAACGCAGTGCATTTATATGAATGTATCTCTGTAGGGACCCGGCTGTCTTCAGAAGAGTATCAATGGCATTTTCATCTTATGTACTTATAATGCCTGATAAAGTAGTGTTTATGAGAGCAGCACTGCTTTGTTTACAGCTGTTACTGGGGAAACTACTGTAGTTCCAAAAGTGCCACCTATTGGATAAAAAAAAAAGGATTTTAAAAACTCAGCAAATTCCCTGACATAGGCTTCTTTAACTCTGACGCTATTGAAACATATTTTTGGGTAAACTATTCCTTTAGTTCTCTGCAGTTTAACAAATAATTAAGAAATGCAAATAACGTTATGTGTCATTATTTCATTACTACTATTTCTATTGTCATTTTATCATTATTATTATTAATAATATAATTACTGTTATTATTATTGATATTACTGTTGCGTCATCACAAAATATTATCATCATCGCCATCTTTAGCATTTGTTATTATTACTATTCTTATTAATATTATTATTGTTGTTGTTATTAATGTCAATACAAAATATTATCATTATCACCATATTTAGTATTACTATTGTTATTATTATTATTATTATTATTACTGTTATTATTGTTGCTATTATTATTGATATAAATGTTACTATTACTATAATTATTATTGATATTACTATTTCCGTCAACACAAAATATTATCACCATCTTTTAGCATTAGTATCACTACTGTTATTAATATTATTATCAATGTTATCTATTATTATTATTGATTAATAATGCCTTCAACACAACTTACTATCAGCACCATCTTTAGTATCACTATTGTTATTGTTATTACTGTTGCTGTCATCACAAAATATTATTATTATTATTATTATTATACATGCTATTGCTATTTAAATACTTTAAATACATCTTAAAGATTACTTACAACAGGACAGCAACGCATTTTATGGATGACCGTTTTGTGAACCTAGGAGAGAAGATCATTCTGACTGTGACCTCCTCTCCTAGACTGGACTATTGTAACGCACTTCTAGGTGGTTGTCCTGCATCTTCAATAAACAAGCTACATGCAGTCCAAAATGCAGCAGCTAGAGTCCTTACCAGGTCAAGAAAATATGATCATATTACCCCAATTTTACAGTCTCTGCACTGGCTACCTATTAAGTTCCGTATCAGTTACAAAATATTATTACTTACCTATAAGGCCCTAAATGGTTTAGCTCCTGCGTACCTAACTAGCCTCATACCACGTTACAATCCATCACGCTCACTAAGGTCTCAAAACGCTGGACTTTTAGTAGTTCCTAGGATAGCAAAGTCCCCTAAAGGAGGTAGAGCTTTTTCACATTTGGCTCCCAAACTCTGGAATAGCCTTTCTGATAATGTTTGGGGTTCAGACACACTCTCTCTTTAAATCTAGATTAATCTCTTTCGCCAAGCATTCGAATAATGCATCTCTTAAATTGTGACTGCAGTTGCATCTGATCAAATGCATATTATTATTCTTTAGCTAAACTAATTAATTTTTCTTTGTTGGAACAGCAGCTATGCTAATGAAGTCTCTATTTGTTTCTATGTTTTACATCCCATGGTAACTAGGATTTACACAAGCTTCAGTCTGGATCCAGAACACCCGAGAAGAGATGATGCTGATCCTCAGAGGACCCCAGATGATGCTAACCCTGAATCAACAACAGAACTAACAAATATTGCTACAAGTGTGACTGCATCATATAATAATTGCTGTTAATGATGTTCATCGTCTGGCTGACTACGTCTTGTATTAATTTTTCTGAAAAATCCTGTCATGCGCACAAACTGACAGTCACCACTTATAAGCTATTACTAAATATTGTAGAAATTTAATTTTCAGTAAAATTGCTTTGTAATAATTTGTATCATAAAAAGCGCTATACAAATAAACTTGAATTGAATTGAACTGAATTTAATTGAATTGTGATGACAATCTGGTGCTTCTGAATCAGCTATTGTAAAACCACTTTCACACTGCAATTCCGGAAAATACACGGGTAATGTGTCCTGGCAATTGTTCCCGGGTCACTAGATTTTGCACTTTCACACTGCCAGTGATTACCCGGAATATGTGCGCACGTTCACACACAACCCGTAAAAGTCCCGTAAAGACACGTGACATCAGGGTGTGACGTGTAATGTACGAGTCAAAAACGCTAGGTACGTTAACTTTCACTGAAGCTGGCGAACGATCTCGGCATCAGAGTAGAAAGTGAGGAACTAACTGATCTCTGCTTCATTACAGTTTGCACATATTTTTTTCGCCGCAAATGTTGATCTGCCTTCTTAACACCTGATAAAAGAGTCGTGCGATAATGTGCGTCATCACTACCACACACCCTTTACGGCATTATTTCTGGCTTTTGTTCACACAGCGCTCAACGTGGGACTGAACCCTGCAATGTTACTAGGTCCCCGACCCGGAATCAATCCCAGGACGTGTTTGCGTTCACACAGAAGGCGACCCGGCAATGTTCCCGAGCAATATCCCGGGTCCAACTTGCAGTGTAAAAGGGGCTTAAGTTTTGTTATTAGTTTAAGTATTTGCTATTGAATGTTCAAATGCAGAGTTTTTGCGTGTCGTGTGTGTGTTTGTGTGAATGCACGCACACGTGTGTGAGAGAGAGAGAGAGTGAGAGAGAGGGTTACACAGTGGAGTCAATGGTCTTAACCATCCGTGGCTTGTGCACTGCAAACACATACAAGCTTCATCACTGTATCTGTCACACGACATTATTAAATGTCTTTATATTTATTTAGAAAAATTAAGCTCGTGATTATGGAAAGGGGCGTTACATTTCCGACGAGTGCTTGTGGTGTTCGGCCAATCACAATGCACTGGGTCAGTTGGCCAATCAGAGGAGACTGCACTTGTCGGAAGGAGGGAGTTTGTAGAAAATTAGGCATTTGAGAGAGGCAGGGCATAGAGGACCTACAATAATGTACAGTATTTGAAAAATAATGTGTTTTTTGAACATTAAAGCATGTCAACATATTCTGTTACACCAAATACACAAAATAACGATCTTAAAAAAAAAAGTATCATATGACCCCTTTAATAAGTCGTAACTAGTTTTCCCAGGTATTTCCCAGATTTCCCATGACTACAAGAACCCTAAAAAAGGCAACAAAGTTTGAGAAATCACCTTCCTCCTCAGCATAATGTAGTATGCTCAACCATAAGCATAATACAATTGTGAAAAACCTACTTCTTTATCGCTGTTTAAAATCACTGCTGTGTGAGTGAGGATGTATTTCCAGGTCTCTTGAGTGACATCTCTATTTCTCTGCTACAGATAATGGCTCATCCATTTATATATGTATAATACTACTTCAGTGAAGAACCTTGTCAATCCTGTAGGCCACCTTGAACATAAATGGGTCACAGAAATCCTGCACTTGTGCCAATGTCCTCTGACAGAACTTGGAATGCGTGGAATGGGAAACGGAATAGAAGAGTGTTACATGAAGAGGTAAGGACACCTGGCACCTGACATCAAACTCCATAATCATTTCCAGTAAACAAAGCAAGGTTAGGTTGGAAGATTGAACTACATAAGTGACAATAATACAAAAATGGCATATGCAGCAATTTCCCTGTTGCCTTCTCTTCCACAGGGTACTCTAACCATTCTTTAGTCACCCTGGATAAACTGTAACTTCAACCATGTGGATAAACATGTGTGCTCCACAGTTCAGAGAAGGCCACTCAAGCCCTAAGAGAGCTTTGATTTGCCCAGCAGGATGCAAGTATTCCTCCCTGTCTTCAGCAGATGAGACAGACACGTCACACAATCAGAGCAGCTTGATGTCTCTCGGCACAGAGCTGTCCTTTGCACTCAGTAATTGAGTGATGTGTCAGAGTTAGAGAGAGATCACAGGATTACAGCTGTGCAAAGACAATCTTTGAACAACCATCAGATAAAACCTCCAAACACAATAGGCTGTGTAATGTGTGGTAATGGGCAAACACACGGTTAGCAGCCATAGACACAATACAAACATTTATTTCATTTTTTTTTTTTGCTTTTACAGTGTGTTTACTCTGAGATAGCGGTGTTTACTCAATTTGCACACTAAAAAGCTTGAGTGATTTGATCTATGGGCAGACAGCAAAAGAATATGATGTGGAGCCAATAAATTCCTATTTTCAGTATCACACGGTCCTGAATATCATCTTTTTCTATTCTTATTTCTTAGATTCATTACTTGGTAAGAAAACCATAAAATGGCATTTGGTTAGACATATTAAAGATAACTTTAACCCTGGATGCTTGAATGAAATCAAAACAATTCAAACACATTTGTATATGTCAATTGCATTTTATACCTTACCTTTCCTGAACTTCCTGGTCCAACGTCAACAGACAGAACACTGTAAGGAGAGAAATAAATACATTTTGTATAGTACATAAACTGACAACTTTTATTATGACAAGACCCTCTGCAATAATTGTTTCTAAAAGGGTCCGTCTCAATGAGCCATTAAGTAGTGAGATATTTAACTGTTGTCCATGGCATATCACTCCATGGTTTCTCTTTTCATATCAACAAAATAATAGCTAACTGGCCACATATTGAATCTAAATGGTTAATCAACAAAACAGGGAAAAAAGTAACTCAGAATGGACATTAATAATGAATATTGTAATACTAGTAAAGTGTCATCGCATTGCTAAGCAAATTGGTTTTCTATATTATTATAGACTTTTTCGTAGTAGAAACTTTATGAGCAGTAAGATTTC
This sequence comes from Carassius carassius, assembly GCF_963082965.1. Classification (NCBI taxonomy): domain Eukaryota; kingdom Metazoa; phylum Chordata; class Actinopteri; order Cypriniformes; family Cyprinidae; genus Carassius; species Carassius carassius. The sequence continues at coordinate 29,668,035 of NC_081758.1, read as the reverse complement.
AAATCAATATTTCATGTACAAGTAGCAACTTATTTGGCAAGTACCTAATAATAAGTTTTCCACTTCATATTAGGGTCTTGATCACCCTGAATAGGTTTAATCTGTTATGGCCAACTGGCTATACATTGTACCTTACCTAATATTTGATTTCCATATTATTCAGTGCCCTTTTCACGAGACAAGTACTTGTATAGTGGATAGAAAAGAAAATCTGAGCAACAGTAATCAAAATGCACCTTAGAATACAAGACTAATGAAGTGTGGAACTAAAAGTCACCTTGCCAGATTCCAGGGGAGCACCTTAGAAATGAGCACACCCTCCAGAGATCCTAATCAGCCCATTCCCATTTGGACCATTGAGAGAGCAAGCGAGACTGTGAGTCATAGTGCTACTGTCATCCCACTAGCATGTCATACATACTTTTCAACCATCACTGCCTAAGGCACGTCTTCCAACAACAGCATCTGCATTAGCTTTAAAATCATCTCACTGCTATATTTAGAAACTCTCTTTCAAACCCACAATTTGTATGACTGGATTTACTGACCTGAGAATAATTTAATAAAAGAGCGAGACCACAGCCGAATTTCAGAGGAATACTGAAATATCGCATAAAGTGAAGCTATTACGGTATTGGAAAAAAATGAATGAATTTTCCACATAATTGTCTAAATTACAATTAAGTAAGGGATCATTAAACAGTGTTAGTTCAAATAATTTTATTTCATAATCACCTATTAAAATGAGTGACTCTTAAAGTAGATTTCAGCATGCAGAAGGAAATAGTCACATCGATTGTTATTTCACCTCCTAATATGCTATCGCAAATTGCAACCTTTTCCCCACCAAGTATCACTATATTACAGTGTTTTTTTGTTTTGTTTTGTTTAGTTTTTTGACAAAATGAAAGTGAATGAAAGAGAAGAAAGCAAGAAACAAGAAACAATCTCACACACTCTGAGACTTCATTCAAAAATCAAAGATAATATGAATCAAACATTTTTATTTAAATTCTTCCAAAACCATTATCTGGTCTATGCCATCAACATTTTTATGGCTGTGTGCTCTCATTGTATGTCAGTAATTGTCAGTCTTTATAGCCCCTTTCACACTGCCATTCTGGTAAATACACAGGTAAAGTGTTCCGGCAATTGTTCCTGATGACGGGACGTGCGTCATCAGTTCGACACGGCATTATTTCTGGCTTTTGTTCACACAGCGCTCCTCCCGGGTTTAACCCGGCATTGTTACTAGGTCCCCGACCCGGGTTCAATGCCGGAATCAATCCCGGGACATGTTTGCTTTCACACAGAAGGCGACCCGTCAATGTTCCGGCAATTTGCCGGGTCCGACGTGCAGTGTGAAAGGGGCTTATGTAATTTACTTCTCCTAAGGAATTTAGGGGAAACATCTGAGGAAAAGTTCATACCATTCGTCCATCAAAACATGGCAAGACAGCCCAACACATCAACACTGGCCAATAGTGTAATAGTTTGCAATTGGTTATACAGTTCAATTTTGGTGTCATATGACTGACATACTTTGGCTTTAAATGAATCACTAAGAACCTGAGCTCTGAAAGAAAGAGCTCAAGTGAGAACCCAGAGTCTGCCGAGCTCTGAAAGAAAAACAAAAATCTCCCCTTTTGGAAAAAGAGTATTGAATCTTCACCTCTGGGAGTTGCTATTGGCCGAGCTCTCGGCGATCTGTGCACTGGGAATCCATTTGGTCTCATCCACCACAGTGCGTGCATGGGGCAGCCGCCCCACATCCTTTATGGTCATTAGCATGTGGCGGGAATTCTTCAGGATCTGCACTGCCTCGTCATGAGAAATGCTCCGGAAACTACTTCCATTGACCTCCAGAATCTGATCCCCTACCTACAAAGATGTAGACAGAGAGAGACTTCAGACATCTGACGCTCCAGATGATACGAAATGAAACGCAACAATGCATGGCACAACAGCACAGAGCCCATGCAGAAACCTGCTTGAAAGTGCTGACAGCAAATTCACACGTAGAGATTTCAATTAAGCCTAATAACTGATAAATAAGCTGTCCATTCATCATGATTTGTACATGAAATAATTTCAGCTGTATTGCCAGAACATTTGTTGTAGCAAACTGTGGCAGATAGTCAGTTATGAATGTCATTTGTCCCGTTTCCATATTTCCTCAGTAACAGACTGACAGAGGAAGTGAGGGAGTAGACATTGAAGAGAAAGAGGAGCATTCACTGGGAATTATTCAGTTACAAGCTACAAATAAAAGAGCTTAATCTGTTCTCATTAAACCTACTCGGCAATAGCAGAATATTGATGTGTTCTGCAAATCAATGTAACAAACATAATTCATGAATAACTCTCTGAGCAGTTCAGCAGAGTGGGACAACAATAAATGACTATAACACTATTGTTTTACTGTGTCTAAATAATCTCACACCTCAATATTATCACTTCAGAAATGCATTAGTTTACCCAAAAGTTGAAATTCCATCATTATTTTCTCACCCTCATGTGTACACTGCTATTTTTGTAGCAACTGACAGATGTGGTCACTATAAACGGCTGCTAAAAAAGCTCAAGAAACATTCTTGAAAAATTATTTGACAAGATTTTCATGGCTGAACTATTATTTAAAATATACAACATACATCTCCACTGACATACAGATGAGGCTGGAATACTGTATATTGCGTAATGATTCCATATCAGGGACAAAGCCAGCACTAAATACAGCATTTCTGTAACTATTTAGTATCAATTTGTTTTTCCACAGTCTGTTGTATGACAGCGTATTATTTCAAGTATTTCAAGGCTGTGATGCATCAAGACTCATCCTGAACACAGACTTTTTCATCCTTTTGTTCTCCTCAGCAAAAGAGAAATAATAAAGAGAGATAAGTTATGGATGTGTGTCTGTTTCTTCCTCTATGTGCAAATGTTCTTCATGCAGTGGAGTCAGCAGCCAGAACGCACTATAATTCACTGGAGTAGAGAGAGGGATAGTGAAAGAGAGAAAGAGAGAGGGTGATTTATAAGCTGTAGGAACTCAAGGATCTTTCATTTACTCAGAAGGAAAACCACTGGCATTCTTTCTACCAACATTTCTTCCCCTTTATCACACTCTTCAACGCTCTGGTGCACTCTGCATCCCTTTATCCTTTACTGACTATTCCTCCACCCTCTGCACCATTACACCACTTTCTCCACCCCTCTGTCATCCCTCCATCCCACTCTCCTCTTATATCCATCTACATGACTTTATACTTTATTAACCCTTTGGGGAAAATCAACACTAACATAATACATGTAGCACACACGTGTACAAGAGCATATGCGGACAAAACATTAAAATAAACACAACGAGACATGCATTATGTGTTCAAATGCATTTTCAGAATAGACCTACACAGTTACAATAAAAGCATTAAAACATAACAACAGTGCAATGGAATGTTAACTATACACATAAACTATGTGCCAGAATTTTTTTATTAGACAATTAAGTTAAAATCAATAAATAAAGAACATAACAATTAAAATGCATTTAATTACTATAAATCATACATTCACTCAATTATTAAATATACTATTTAAAAAAAGAAAAAGACATCTAAGATCTTAGTGTCCATTGTAAAACGGTATGACTAAACCTCTGGTACATCACTTAATGTTTGAGAAATTGAGGAGACTTCATATATCCACTAAAAATTACTTTTAGACAAGTTGGATAAAATTAATTGTACAGAAAATGCAAAAATTCTGACATTTTTGGGCCGGTCTGTGTTATACAGTATATAAAGCAATTGCATCCATTAAAAGAAAGCAAGTTTAATCTTGCTTCATTTTCCTTTATGCACTCTAATAAGTCCCTATATACAAAAGGGATTTTCATGTATGACTTATTATGAGAGCTTGGATCTGTCCCAGATGAAGACTGAAACACCATAAGGAGCAATAACTCAACTCTAACTGTTCTTGTGAGGCTTCTCACTAGGTCATTTTGTAGCTCTATTTCCATCCTTATTGCTTCTGGCTGTCTTTTTGTGTTCTCCAGGTGGGTCTAAAAGAAACAATAATAAAAGACTCAGACAAAGTTATTAAACCACAGGCAGGATTCAGGTCACTCCTTCAATATACAAACACACTGCACAGGCCTCACACATCCACCTGTCAGCTACAGCTGTGCTGGACACCAGCAGTTGTGAGGAACAGATAAATGTGTCTGATGGACGTCTGCCACAGATCCAGGTGAGCCCAGCTTATCTCCAAGGGGAATGGACATTAATTAGGCCCAGTGTTGAGCTACACAGATGACGAGCCATCAGTCAGTTTTACCTCCAGCACAACTGAAGTTTAATCTACATGACTCTGAGTTCAGCAGACAGAGAAAGGGTTTTTGGGAAAGGAAGCCCTATCTGCAAAAGAGCTAGGTAGGTAGGAGGATCCAAAACTTTGTGGAAAATGTGGTCTTCACTGAGGAACACTGCTTTTTTACTTTACACACACTTCATAATTTGACATTTTTGCTATATTCAATTCATCAAAAATGGCAGGAAAGACTATTAGAATCTTACAAACAAACAAATATTCTATTTAAAACAAATGATATTCAGAAATTTCTATTAATCAAGAAATCCTTTTAAAAAGTTTTCAACATTGCTGATAATGTTACATTTTACTTGAGCACCTAATCAGCAAATCACCCATCACATATATAAAATATATTAAAATGTGAAATGGTTATTTTCAATTTTAATCTTATTTCAAAATTTTACTATTTTTACTGTATCAAATAAATAGCTATAACATATAGCTCAAAGTGGGAAGTAAAAAGTAAATGCGCTGTCAAAAGTAATTATTTTCCAGACAATATTTTTTTAAAATAATTGTTGCTTCAGGACAGTGACAAAATAAAATCTCATTATTAAAATTTTTAAAACAACACGTTGTCTTTAATAGCATGCTAAATTTTACACAGTGAAAATTGGTATTTATGCATGAAAATATATACAGATAATCACATACTATAGTCACATAAATTCCTCATAGGTAAACACACTTACCCAATAAATCTTTTGATTAAGACACACACAAACAAAGAGTAGACTGGTGTTTAGAGGAGTTCTTGAGTGGAACTTCTGGTCCACTGATGAGAGGTCCAATTGAAGAAGCATCAAACAATTATAAAGAGAGCAAAATAAAAAGCTTCTCGTAAAAAAACAAGTAGGCAATCCTTGATCTCCTCATTGCAACCACCGCTCTCCATTAGAGCAGTACGGCAACAGTTGTGCATCCCACAGAACACTGTTGAGCTTAGTAGATTTATGTGTTCTTGTAATACAGCAAAATCCACCTCAGGAAAAAACTCATAACTGATTGCAATATGAAGTGACGTGACATGTGGCCAAGTAAGATGACCCATACTCAGAATTAGTGCTCTGCATTTATCCCATCCAAAGTGCACACACACACACACACACCATGAACACAGTGCTCTGTACATTCACCCCCCCCCTCTACAATCCCTGTCGGTACAAGACTCAAACCCATAACTTTTGGGTTATGAGTCCAACTGTCTAACCATTAGGCCACAATATGCTATTAAATGGAAAAAAGTGGGATATTTCCCAGTAACCTCTGAGAAAGCTACTGTAAGTGCAAGTGTGTATGCAATGTTTTCTTTTTTATTTTCATAAGCTGTTAATATCCGCAGACAAAAGAACCAAATGTTCTCTTACCTCATTGTCTTTTGCCTGACAAATGCAAAAATGTAACACAGATGTCATTTTTCTAGGGTGACAGGAGGTGTCTCCCCTCCACTTCCTAAATAAATACCAATATATTTAATATATAGCCATTTATACAGTGTACAAATGCTGAAATAGACAATTAAATTCATAAAAGATTTGCTACTTTTATACTGCAATGATCATGAAAGAATAAAAACATAATGATAACAGTTAGAAATATATACTACTACTGCTAATAATAATAAAAATAATAATCTTCCTCGGGGTCCACAGACCACAGACTGATTTTTAAAAACTCTTCTCTTAAGAAAAAGCAACTAACAGTGAGAAAAATATCATGATTAGTTAATGGCACCACAAAAACACAGTCCAAACCACTTGCAACTATCCTGAGCTGTGATGTCAGAGGCAGCCGACAGGGACAAACATCTCCAAAAATCAATTTTCAGCCCCAAAAGAAACTGGCCACTGGTAAAAAAAAATTTACTAGGACTATAATACAATGAAATATCAGCATATATGTAATTTTTGAATTGATGTTATTGGAGAAAGATGCTCTCTACAGTCAGATGGTATAGTTGCAGCATCTACCAGAGCTACAACTTCCACCAAACAGCCATGTTAACCAACTAAATCTGGACCCTGTTGGTCTATAGATGTTTTAACTAATCATCTTTCCTCCCTGTCAAAAATCTTCACATTTCTTTCTTGAGTGATCCTAGTCATTTCAGTCCAGATACACCAGATCTTCTATCATCGCCATTCTGAATAAATTCTACAAAACTCAGTGTCATGTTGTCTCACTATCCTGCCAAATTATCATTACAAACTGACTTTTTGACTGACTGGTCTGACTTTTTATCACCAGCAAAAGAAAACACCAGCCCTGACATGAGACCATTACAAATCAACCCTTTTGTTAATATTTTTGCAATGCAACAAAGCGACGAGAATACAAATGTATGGTTGTGGACATGCAGAACCACGGAGCTGCATTACCAAAACATGATGTAAAATATTAATCTGTCTCTGTGGGGCATAGGTAGTTGCTGAAGCACAATCACTGAATAACCCAAGCACAAAATGTTATAAGACAGAGAATGAGGAGGTAGACTAGACTAGTAATATCATGTGAAATAAAAATATTTAAAAATTTAACACAAAGGGTTGATTATTACAAACAATTCATCTCAATAGATTAAAGCAGACTGATGCTATAATGAAGACACAGGCTTGTGATATTTTCCAAAAAGCCTACACGGCCGTTCTCCAACTGACTGGAGAAAGAGGAAACATCTTTCATCTTTCTGCCCATGGACTGATGCCAAAATGTTAAGAGCTCACTCAATCTTTTATGAGGCCAGCTTTGGATATAGCGCCACTTTGTTTCTACATCTTTTTGTTTGGCAGGGGGAATCTCAACCAATATACTCACACCATAAATTTAGTTATACACAATAAATGCAGTCATGCCGAACCTCAGGAAAACTTTTGGCCACTTGCGGCTTTTCAAAAAAATAAAATCAGATGCCAACATGTCTGAAACCATTTGTGTTCGTTTTAAGCAAACAGGTGAAGTATATTTCCAGTCAAAACATAATGACTTGTAGTTTCAAACATGATTAACCTTCCTGTCAGGTGTCAGGTGGCATGTAAATTTTGCACCCAGTAAATGAGCTGTTTTCACTGACATCATTGATGAATCACTGACTGACTGAATCACTGATTGACTGATGACTTCTAGCAATCTTATCAACAAATCACTGCACACTGCTCCCATCCATAAAAGACACTAGGGCGTAATAAAGAAATAAGAAATAAAGACTTGTCTCAAGCAATTGGGTCACGTGTGAGTCCAGGCACCAATCATTGTAATAAAGTTAAAGTGGGCTCTCAAATAGTCTAATATTTGCCAAGTTCTCAAACTGTGTCTCAAGATATTTTACCTTTAATCCGCTGTACTCTGCAGCAGACCCTCGGTCCACTCCGGTGATATAGATGCCCAGAGCATATTCAGCACCACCACGGATCATCAAACCCAGAGATCGCCCATCATCCAGTGAGATATTGACCTGAAGAGAGAACACACACATTTGTTACACACATCAGTTAATTCTCAGCACACAGAGACCCCTTCACCTAGATATCATACTATAGAGACTGTGTCTGTTAATAAATTGTCTAGCAAATACAAAAAATGTCCAAAACAATTTAAAGGCATATTGTGGGCCAAATACTCCTTCTGGTTTTGAATATGGAAGCGGTATGCACCGAACACAAGACACATGGGCGTCGATAGGCTATTTATTTAGCGGGCTATAGCATTTAGCTCCATGAACTGTAGTACTCAAATTCAAAACTCAAAATCAGTCCGCTTAAATTCCATTTGAAAATGGCGGCAGACCTGTCTACTCTCCGTCTTTTAGTGCGAATGGATTCAAACTGAAACAGAGGACACACGGTGTGTTTATCGATAGATCATTTGAATATATGTATCTGTGCAGTTCTTTGCCATAAATACAGTTTACAAAAAGTCACGAGGGAGCAGTCGGTTTCTAATCTACTGTAAAGTTTTCGCTCTGTTCACTGCTCATCACACCACAGCTGTTTCAACCAGTGAATATCTAGCCCTTAACACATATGAAGGCATACTTTAATTGTACTTATTTAAATATACTTAATCTAATTATACGTACTTTATACATACATATAGATTTATTTTAAATCTTTTACATTTTCTTTAATGTTATCCTTTTAAGGCTTTATTTATTTATTTTTATAGAAGTATTGGTTCAGGCACCGTTTATGCACCGGTACGTTTTAAAAGTATCGAAATGGCATCGGTATCTTATAAAACCCAATCGATACCCAACCCTAGTTTTGTATAATGACATCATGAAGGGCGGAATTCCTTGTATGGGCACTTCTCCTGGAACAGCATGTGCACACATCAACCAGAGCGAGAGGTTCAACGTGCTTCATTCGGGTTATGGAAGTCATCTGCAAAGCTGCTCAGGAGTTCTGTATGTGCTGACATAAGACATCTACTCTGGGCCAATTGTAAAATTCTGACGCAGATGACACATTTTCTCTGCGCTATTTACGGGTGTCAAAGAAATGATTAAAGTCATCTAATACGATGTATAAACGAAAATATCAACAAAAACATTGACCGCACAGCCCTCCGTGTTTACAAAAGAGGCCATTTCTGGTTAATGATGATGTCACAGAATTGACTGGTATTTTGAAACTGATGTGTGAAAGGTGCTTATAGCCACACTGCTGCACATTTTACAGACACACCTTCAAAGCACCAGGTATATAGAAATTTACGACACAGTCGATTATTAGTTAGTGGGTGGGATATTTAACCCCCCGCTCATCATTATGGACGCCCCATTACTAAAGGAAAATGCTGAGGTAATGAAGAGGAGGTGACTATAAATTGAATCAACCATCCATCAGGATTCTCGTGTGTACAACCTGAATAAAATACCAATAAATGTGGCACCACTGCGGCATCTGATCCAAACCCTGATGAACAATTACCAACAAATAAAATAAAGCTGTTTATTACCTCTCTATGGGCTTGACTGTGGGTTTGATCTTTGATGTGATTATTTTTCATCAGTTCTTATTTGTCTTGTATTGTTTTGAACTAAAACAATGAACAGATTTACTGAATCCTGATATGTTATGAGGGTAGATTTGGCATATATCTGTAGCGTAACGAAGCAGCCACTTTTTTGACCTCTTACAGAGTCATGCACATTTCCCAATCCCTTAAAGTTTTTTCTGATTGGTTAAACTGACATGATACATGTAATTCTAGTAAGAATTCATATTTGTCTCATGACAATAAAGGTCAGCTCTGCAGGTAGCACTAAAATACCTATATTATTAAACGTACATGTATAGACATATTTTAGTAAACGAACACCCTTATTCATTCCTCATGCATTACACATAGTGTGATAAATGTGTAGTATGGATTTGGCTAGTTCAACTTTAGATGATAGTTCAAATGGGTCAAATCAATCACACTGACATAGAGAGCATTTCAGGTGAGCCAGGCTCAAAGCGTGCCTGAAATACTCTTTTCAGCAGCTCCAGATCTGAGCCAAAACAGCACAGACCCCCACTAAAGAATCTCTGCAGATCTCTAACATGCTCTACTGCCTCCATCCAAAACATATAGATCACTGTCAGTGCCTGTAATTCGTGTTACCTTGAGTCATCCATAATCAAATCTTAAGAAACAAATAGTTTTTGTTGTTGAATTAACCATTGTCTGGAGATTAGATATTACAATCTCTGTGTTTGAGTTTATGGATTTTTTTATTTTATTTTATAAACAGTTAAGATTAACTTTTGCCACCTCTGCCAGTTTTGAGTGAATTGAGAAACTTATTTTGCATTATTTGTCATTTTTTAAATATTATTTTTTATATTTTGTTATATTATTATTAAACATAGATAATATATAAATATGTCCCATACATGTGTCTCTCTAACAATATTATTTATAGCTGGTTTTAATATAATACAAATCTGGTCAGTATTATATTCTATTTTCACTTTTCTGGCTCAATGCAGGGAGCATTGCACATACAGTATGTGATGATGCCACATAGCCAAAAAAAACTCTGACGATACATTTTGAACTGAGTTCAAATTTGACAGTGAATAGAGTCATGACAGATGTTGTTTTTAGTACATTTAGTGGCAACTATTTTGGACCTTTCAGACCTTGTCGACAGTGTTGTGACTGGTAACTGCTGTGCTTTGGGTGTTTTTAGCTGAAGAGGCAGAATATGGGATTGTAATGATAAAACCTTCCTAATCAACGGGAAGAAGGAGGCGGGAACCGGCGGACAATCAAATGAAACTTTAATAATCAAACTAAAGACAAAACAGCGCATCAGCCCCTCACGGACAACTGACGCGCACAAATAAAAATCAAAACAAACTAAAATCCAGGCCTGGTCCTCTCTCGTCCGTCACTGTCGTCGCTCCGGTTTTATATCCCTCCATCTCCTCCGTGGGACTCGAGACCGGCGAGTGTCGCAGGTGTCGCTCATCTCCAATCACTCCACCGGCCTCGCTCCTGTTCCCACGTCCCTCGGCCCTCGGCCCTGCCCCACTCGTCACAGGGATGAAGTTGTGAGAGGGCATAGTGTGGAAAGTTGATAAATGTGTGTGTGTGTGTATGTGTATTAATGCACCTAAAGAGGAAAAAATCCTGCAGAGCTGGTTTGCAGTTAGCAGAGAGGAATCACTGAAGCATTATGATAATTTCTACACTTGTTAGAGCTGTCATTTTCAATATGAATAAACGAATTGACATAACACGTAGAGGGAAAAGCCACAGATGTTTAGCACATACAACATCACTCTGAATTTGAAATTGCTTAATTTCCAATCAATCTGTCATCATGAACGCTCGTTTACAGTCACCTTCTTCTCAGCACCCTCTTGCCGAATGTGTGTGTGGCAATGCTGCTGGATGTCCGAGTGTCTTCCTCCTGAGCCACGCTGCTCCACCAAGTCTTGTGGTGGGGACACACTGCGACCCTGAGGGTCCAACCATGTGTACACGTGATTGGTTACGTAACCACCTGGGATCCATCCCATAGAACAGACCGACATGGAGAGCTTCTTAGAACCTTTCAATACCTGTGAAGGGAAAAGAGATAGATGAGGACAAGAAAGGAGGGAACACAAAAAGAGTGAAGAGGACATGATTAAATAAATAATTGTCTCTCTCTCTCAAAGATATTTCTGTTTCTTCATATCTTCACAATCTGTACTGAGCAGAAAGTGCCTTGGAAAGGTTGGATCAAATCACTTGGAAGTACTTCCGACTTTTGGACATGCAACTCTGTGTTTGGGCTTCCTCAAAGCAGACAGAGGAGGATAGGAAGAAAGAGAATAAAGAGAAAGGCAGGGTTGCCTGAGTCAGTACTACAGACAGAATATGAACAATAACCACAGATTCTCTTTGGAGAAGCTCGCTGAAACTGACTTCAAATGATCAAGACAAAGAGGAAGTACTACAAAAATTAGAGACATATATAGAACCTGCTGATCCTCATAAAGCTTCTCAAACAAGATAAAAAGCATTCACTGGCATAAATGCAGGGCTTAATTTGTGCCGGAACAAGCCGGATCTGGATCTGTGTTTTAGTATGGCTGAGCCCTTCATTTCAGCCCAACTTATTTTACGCCCCTTGGGCCGGCTTCGGGCCAATTTTCAAGCCGCAGTTCAGACGCGGGTTGGGTCTGTTTGAGGCTTCATCTTATTTGTATATTTTAGACTTCCATCAATTAGTGATGAAAAAAATAAAATAATAATTGCTGCGCTGGTGGAAACAATGCGAGACCGTGCTACCTCGACTGTCAAGAGAAACTTGATGTTGTTTAGTGTCCCGCAGCAGCAGCACAGCTGAACAGTTCTGCGGCTTAAGCTTGCAAAGCACCGGCAAAGTATTTACCACAAATGTGTCGGGGGAAATAGTAAGGAGATATTTGAATAAACTAGTGTGCCTCTTCAGGAACTTGAGCTGCGTCGAAAGCACTTTGGGGAACGCGTTCAGCGTACGCGACTCTGAATATCGTGTCTAATCAGTCCAATGGAAGGGCGTGACGTCACAGACGTGGTGACGTAAGCGACCAGGAAGCTATAAAAGCACGTGCCACGCAGCTGGCATCAGCTTCGCGTCTTTCAGCAAGCGCTCTGTGTGTGAATGTCATTTGTCCGTCTTGTGAGTCTTATTTACTGTTGTCTTTCCAGTTAAAAGAGCTCCTAGACATGCCAAAAAGCAAGGCGAAAGTTAAGCACTCTGATGGCGATTCCAAATCGCGTTATAGGCTGTGTGTTCCTCCCTGCTCGAGATATATAACGGGTGGGGATACACACAACCTGTGCATGGTTTGCCTGGGTTCGAAGCACGCTGAGTCGGCTCTCGAGGGGGCCGACTGCCCGCACTGCGAGCGAATGTCGTTGCGGCTGCTTCGTTCCCGGAGGGCCCTCTTCGAGGAGGGGGCCTTCGCCAGCGTTCCCCGCGGTGCTGGTCCCGCTTCTGTCGAGGCAGAACGGCGGCTGCACTCGTGGGGTTCGCAAGTCGATCTGGTGGAGGGAATGGAGACGGGCCAGTCCCTATCTCCTTCCACTTCTGCCAGATCCGGCACCCAATCCCTAGAGTCGGAAGCACGCACAGCGGTTCCTTCCACTCAGGGTGAGGGATCGACGCTCCGCCTCTCTTCCTCCGAGGAGGTCGATGTGGAGTCGCTCGATAGGGATTCGCCACCCCACTCGCTACAGCTCTTAGAGGTGGTTACTCGCGCGGTGGCAAAATTAAGCATCGATTGGCCCGCCGAAAAGTCAACTGAACCGCAGAAAAGCAAGCTGGATAAACGCAGAAAAGCAAGCTGGAGCGCGCTTCCTGCGTGCGAGTCAGCCACCTCCCAGCCGGGCCTTCCATTCTTTCTCGACCTGCATGATGAGATTGCCAGGTCGTGGAAACGTCCATTCTTGGCCCGCCTCTACATCCCCTCGTCTGATTACTACGGAAATGTAGTGGGGATGGGAGAGCACGGTTAGAGAGCGATGCCCCGGGTGGAACAGACGCTCGCGAGCTATCTGTCCCCTGGCGCGGCATCGTCTCTAAAGGCCCCGGCATTGCCCTCAAAGCCACTAAGAACAACTTCGGCTTTGGTGGGCAAAGGGTATGCGGCTGCAGGTCAGGCTGGTGCGTGTCTGCACACCATGGCGGTGTTACAGGCGTACCAAGCCGACATGCTTAAGGAGCTAGACTAGGGAGAGGAGATCAAGTCCCATGATATCTCTGAGTTAAGAAGGACCGCTGATCTCTCCCTCCGCGCCACCAAGGAGACCGCCCGAGCGATTGGGCGGTCCATGGCAGCTATGGTGGCCGCGGAGAGGCACTTATGGTTGACCCTGTCCGATATGAAAGAGCGGGACAGGGTCTGCCTCATGGACGCCCCGATCCAGCCGACTGGCCTGTTCGGCGACGCAGTTAATTCTGTCGTCGACAGGTTCCAGGAGGCCCGCAAACAGGCGGCGGCGTTCCATAAGTTCCTCCCTCGTCGCTACCTCTGGGCATCTGGGAAGGAGATGCCCCAGCCACACCCTAGCTCCTCACACCGCGAGGCCCAGAAACAGAGCGTTGCCTCTCGTGCTCCTCCGCGTCCGGAACGAGAGTCTCAGCGACGCTCTAGGCCGAGGTCTTCTAAGCCCAAATTAGATCTAAGGGCAGTTATCGAAGCTAAGAAGTCCTCGGCCAAGAAACCCTGACGTCAAGGGCCCGGGGTTTCAGAGGGCAGCCTCCGCTGGGGTAGAACGGCACACACCGCAGTCCACGGTGCCCGTCCCACCTCAGTGCCCTCTGGGGGTCGTTCTGCCAACCCTGCCAGTGCTCCAGGGCGCAGCGGGCCCGGGCGAGCATCGCTCTCAGTATCCTCCGCCCGTGCGCGTAGCGGGGCTGGGACGCTCGCCGCCCCTGCGGGGGTCTCTTACACCAGAGGTCAGTCTCGAGAGACTGATTCCCTTAGTAGATTATTTAGCAGCGTGGAAACTACTGCCAAATGTATCTCGTTGGGTCCTGCATATAGTAGAAAAAGGCTACCGCATTCAGTTCGGCTCCGTGCCGCCTATATTCAATGGGGTCGTTCACACGATAGTGGGCCCAAGGCAGGGTCTGGTTATGGAACAGGAAGTGAAAACCCTATTAGAGAAGGGGGCCATCGAGGTGGTCCCTCCTCAGGACAGGGAGTCCGGATTTTACAGCCGGTATTTCATAGTTCCAAAGAAGGATGGGGGGCTGCGTCCGATTATAGACTTGAGGGTCTTAAATCGTTCAGTTATGAGACTGAAGTTCAGAATGCTCACAATCAAGCATGTTGTAGCTCAGATCAGGTCCGAGGACTGGTTTGTCACGATAGATCTCAAAGACGCATATTTTCATATCTCCATCCTTCCACAACACAGGAAGTTTCTGAGCTTCGCTTTCGGGGGCGAAGCCTACCAATATCGAGTACTTCCCCTTGGCCTCGCACTCTCACCCCGCACGTTCACAAAGTGTGTAGATGCGGCTCTGGCCCCCCTGCGCATGCAGGGCATCCGCATTCTCAATTATATCGACGATTGGTTGTTCTTAGCTCAGTCAGAGCAGATTGCGGTTCGACATCGAGATGTCAATCTCGCACATATGGGGGAGCTGGGTTTGAGACTGAACGCCAAGAAGAGTGTACTTTCTCCGGTTCAGAGAACCACCTATCTAGGCGTAGTATGGGATTCGACCACGATGCAGGCACGATTGTCCCCTGCTCGTATCGAATCGATCCTCATCTCAGTCAAGAGAGTCAGAGAAGGCCAGTCACTCACTGTCAAACAATTTCAGAGATTGTTGGGTCTGATGGCAGCTGCGTCCAACGTGATACCTCTTGGCCTGCTGTACATGAGACCCCTACAGTGGTGGCTCAAGACCAAGGGATTTTCCCCGAGGGGCAATCCACTTCGCACTATCAAGGTCACGCGGCGCTGCCTCCGTGCCTTAGACATGTGGAAGAAACCTTGGTTCTTGAATCAGGGCCCGGTGCTGGGAGCTCCTTGTCGCCGTGTCACACTAGCGACGGACACGTCCCTCACCGGCTGGGGTGCGGTCATGAGTGGCCACCCTGCCCGTGGTCTGTGGAGCGATCGCCATCTAACATGGCATATCAATTGTCTAGAAATGCTAGCAGTTTATCGTGCACTGAAGCACTTCCTCCCAGACCTGAGAGGTCACCATGTGTTGGTGCTCACCGACAACACATCAGTGGTCTCTTACATCAACCACCAGGGAGGTCTGCGTTCGCGCCCTTTGTACAAGCTGGCGCACCAGATCCTGGTGTGGTCCCAGAGCAAACTCCTCTCATTAAGAGCAGTATATATTCCTGGGAAGTTAAATATGGGAGCAGACATACTGTCGAGGCAGGGGCCGAGGCCCGGGGAATGGAGACTTCACCCACGGGTGGTAGATCAGATATGGAGAGTGTTTGGCAGGGCTCAAGTAGACCTCTTTGCGACTCAGGAGACGTCACAATGTCCCCTCTGGTTCTCTCTAGTTCATCCAGCTCCTCTGGGACTGGACGCTATGGTACAGACCTGGCCGAGGCTTCGTCTGTACGCTTTTCCCCCTATCGTTCTGCTCCCGGGAGTTCTGGTGAGAGTATGCCGGGACGGGGCCTGTCTGCTATTAGTAGACCTGTTCTGGCCGGGCCGAGTATGGTTCTCAGATCTAGTCTCGCTCCTCGACGGCTCTCCGTGGGAGATAATGATCAGGACAGACTTACTCTCACAGGCGCAGGGCACGATAGTTCACCCTCGCCCGGAGCTGTGGAAGCTGTGGGTGTGGCCCCTGAGGGGGCACAACTGTTAGCAGCCGGTCTCTCAACTGAGGTTGTTGAGACCCTTCTCCATTTCAGAGCTCCCTCTACGAGGAAACTGTATGCCCTGAAGGGGGAGTGCATGTACAGTTCTCTCTCCACCTTCAATACCACGACTTAGGACCTGATTAATCTAACTCTATTATACAGAGATTTGTAAAATAAAATTCCACAACTTTTCAAAACTTTTTTTTCTTCTATGTCTGGAAATTGTTGTTTTAAAATCGTATGACATTTCCGGTTATTCATGACCTTACAGACCCTAAAAGTGACTGATGCACGCTCTTAATAACTTAACCTGGTCCACCAATTTGATTGGGCGAATGCTCCATTACCTCTCCCTTCTGTGATCACATGCCGGATCCGTTACCCCGCTTTGTTCCGGGACCTCGCAATTTACAAATTAAATCTCTCGCTCACAGAGAAGCACTCATGTTGGTCATTTACTCGGATCTACATAGATTAACATAAATGTTTAATTGGAGCGGAACGACACATTCAGTGTTGCTTTTTCTGTTGCTGCATGAGTTATGAACAATGGCATGTGTGTCCCACTTTAAAACCGCTCACACAAACACTTTTGAGAAAAGGTAGGCAGGGAGCTAAAAATACGAGCACCAACCTGTGTGGAGAGTTTCATCTGCAGCCTCTGAATGGAGCACTTGGCCAAATGTTGTCAGCTACATAACAACACCTCATTGTGCAAAAACAACAGCACAGACAGCTAGTAGAGCTACTGAGCAGATATCTTACATAACAGACAGTATGTGGGGAGTTTATAGCCATTAAGTAAGAGAGATAGAATAGGAGAGACTCAGTGTTGTGTGGATGTACAACGGATGAGTCACATTATTCTATCTTGAGAAAGTTTAAGAGGGTTCAAAATCTGTTTTCTAAAATAACAGGTAACAATAACAAAAAAAAGTTTCCACAAAAAAATATTAAGCAGCACAAATGTTTTCAGCATTGCTAATTAAAAGACATTTCTTGAGCACCAAACCGGCATATAAGAATGATTTCTAAAAGAATCAAGTGACACAGAAGACTGTAGTAATGGCTGCTTAAAATTCAGCTTTGCCATCATTGGAATAAATTACATTTTAATTATATTTAAATTTATAACAGTTATTTTAAATTGTAATAATATTGAAAATAATATTAAAAATAATTTTGAAATATTTTTTTATCAAATAAATGCAGCCTTTGTGATCAAAAGAGACTTCTTTCAAAAACATTTAAAAAAAATGCATATCAAACAAAATATGACATCATAATTGACGGATTTTATTATGGAAAGTTATTATGAATGTTTTACCATTCAAGTAAGCAGGAGCTGCTTGAAGATACTTGGAGGCGTTACCAAAAAAAGGGATGCAATCACAGCCTCACAGAACTAAATCACCAGTTTGAACTAATTCTTCAAGCTTCAGAGAGAAAGTAATACTCAAAAAAGCAAAAAACATGGAGATGTAGGCAGATAGGAGAGAGAGTGAGAGTGAAAATGAGGGTGTCTGACAGGGCTTTAGTGAATAAACCATAAGCCAGTGTCTCTTCATCACAGAGGCAAAGGACACACCTGACATTTCTATGCTGAGCCTTAGCATACTTAGCCTCTTCTTTGGATAAGAACATGTAAAAATCCTATTCCACACTCCTACCTGACCAGATCCCAACTGAGACCTGTGCTGACCTGGACATAATGAGTGGTGACATAGTCGGCGATGACTAAACAATGACCTCACACTCACAGCCTTTAACATGGACGGGTCTGCTTATTCATTCTAATGAAATGCAAATCTACCACCACAGTCGCAATCACTATAAGATGACAGTAAAATAATTTTAAAATGAAAATGGTGGAAAGATTATAACCAAAAGGGTTAAGGTTTGGCTAGTAAGAATAAGCATGTTTGCCCCGCTGGTAGATGCTGTAACGACACCATTATGGTGCTAAAAGGTATCTTTCGTCATTGAAAACCATTCACAATTTACTGTGTATTCTGATAAATCAAAATTCATACTCCTTCATATATTTTATACACAGAGATGGCACACAATTGTATTTATATTTTTCCAGTCTGCCACTTGTCGCAATAATACCTAACTCATAGTTCGGGTTGAGAACCACTGGTCTTGCGCATAAGCTGCCAGCTTGCTTCTGGCAAAGCTTCATTTTTCTTGTCTAAAATAGATATGATGCCGGTTTTAAGGTTGGCTGTCAGTTGTCCGTCCTTATCCGATAGGGCCATTGATTCCTCTTTAATGAGTCACAGCAGGGAGAAGAGATGACGCGGTGATGCTGATCTGTGATCTTGGAACACAGCATTTTAGCTGCATTCAGTTTTTTATTATAGTTTATGCTTTCTTTTAAACTAAATTATTATAATTATTATTTACACTTAATTCAAATAAATATTTTTTAAGAAAAAACGAATACTTAAAAACAGGGGCGCTGCACAAGATCCCGGGCCCTATGCATAGGCAGTCCTAATGCCCCCAAACCCCCCCCCCCCCCCCTTGAAAATATATATTCCAGACTTTTCAAGGGCTCTCTCTTCCTTTGGGGCCCTGGTAATCAGTACTGGTTTTACCCCAGTCCGATGCCCCTGCTTAAAAAAAAGAAATCAAAACGACGATGGGGACAGTGTCACGGTGGGAAAGTGATGTAACCGGTGTCGCTGCTTAAAACCGTTTACACCATCAACACCGTCTATCGCGGGCAGCCTAGCGTGCAGCACAGCAAAAATAAACTCGGTACGTAAACGATCACTGCACTGCTGCAGAGGCACCGCTCCTGGAACGCACTGATGGATGGACCGCAACCGTGTGCAGTGTGAACGCTGGAATCCGTTAACATAGGTGCGTAAAAAAAATACACAACGCATATGAACTGCAGACAGAGTAGTGTGAAACAGTGTTAAGTGCTGCGCATCCTGCCCCTGACAAGCATTAAATGTCCATCACCGGATGACAGGTTTTGACCCAGCTAAATTGTGAAAGGGACTTCTCAACCATGAACAGGGTAATACAAACTTTTCACAATAGGATTTGCTGCTTTTAGCTACATGTTAAGCTATCACACTTAACAGTAAATGCATTTGCAGGTCAAGACAAACATCCGCAATAGGCTGAAAGGAGACAATCTTGCAGCATGCATGCGGATCTCAATAAATGGGCCAGACTTTTCTGACTTTCCATATCAAGAGACTCTGGAAATGTTCTTCCAGAAGCCCAGAAAGATACACTGCAGTGACAAAAGCTGCACACTTTGTGGATAAATTACATGTTTAGTTTAATGTACAGTTCAAATAATTGCTCAGTTAATATATTCACTGCTGCCATTAAAAGAAACAAATGAACAGTGGCGGTTCATAAGGGCGATTGGGCAACGCACCACCAAAGGAAAGGGAGGGATTTTTTTATTTTACATTCAACCACAGTATTACGCTAGCTTTCACTATTCTAGACTGTTTGTGCTGCCTCAGTCTAAATAGTCCAATCAGCATCGAGTCGCGTTTTGTGTAGTACCGCCCCTTATTCTGTGATTTCTGTCAAGTGCTCTCATAGACTTCCATTCAAAGATCATTTTTTTCCGAACTGCAGGCACTGCAATGCAATCTCGAGTTCCGAGAGGGCTAGCCCTAACGTGCTTTCGTCATCGTGCGTAACCTTAACTTGTGCAATGACTTGTGGGAACAGTGACATCCAATAATATTTAAAAACTATTTTGAATTTTAACAACAAGAAAAAATGAAAAGCTACTTTAATATTTTTATCAAATGTGAAAAAAAAAAGAGACGGGGACAGTTATGCCTTTGCCAACTGAGCTTGATCGACATCACGGCAAACGTTCCTCAGCGCAGATTAATTCTATCATGTCATTGAAAGAAATACCATTAATTCGTTGTAGCAATAAGGATAAATTGGCAATTAAAGAATTAGGACAACCAAGACAAAATGTAAACATCAAACAAGTATCTACAAAGGGCGGGAAGTCGTATAAACGAGGATTTTCGAGGACGTTGTATGAGCGGGAGAAAAAGGCTAGGCTGTTAAATACAGTCTTGGCCAAAAGTTTTGAGAATTACATAAATATTAGTTTTCAAAAAGTTTGCTGCTAAACTGCTTTTAGATTTTTGTTTCAGTTGTTTCTGTGATGTACTGAAATATAATTACAAGCACTTCATACGTTTCAAAGGCTTTTATCGCTAATTACATGACATTTATGCAAAGAGTCAATATTTGCAGTGTTGGCCCTTCTTTTTCAGGACCTCTGCAATTCGACTGGGCATGCTCTCAATCAACTTC
The DNA here is from genome assembly GCF_963082965.1 of Carassius carassius. Taxonomy (NCBI): domain Eukaryota; kingdom Metazoa; phylum Chordata; class Actinopteri; order Cypriniformes; family Cyprinidae; genus Carassius; species Carassius carassius. Next base: position 29,647,522 of record NC_081758.1, on the reverse strand, counting down.
TGGGCCAAATCCTGACTGATAGCAACCCATTCTTTCATAATCACTTCTTGGAGTTTGTCAGAATTAGTGGGTTTTTGTTTGTCCACCTGCCTCTTGAGGATTGACCACAAGTTCTTAATGGGATTAAGATCTGGGGAGTTTCCAGGCCATGGACCCAAAATTTCAACATTCTGCTCCCCGAGCCACTTAGTTATCACTTTTGCCTTATGGCACGGTGCTCCATCGTGCTGGAAAATGCATTGTTCTTCACCAAACTGTTGTTGGATTGTTGGTAGAAGTTGCTGTTGGAGGGTGTTTTGGTACCATTCTTTATTCATGGCTGTGTTTTTGGGCAGAATTGTGAGTGAGCCCACTCCCTTGGATGAGAAGCAAACCCACACATGAATGGTGTCAGGATGCTTTACTGTTGGCATGACACAGGACTGATGGTAGCGCTCACCTTTTCTTCTCCGGACAAGCCTTTTTCCAGATGCCCCAAACAATCAGAAAGGGGCTTCATCGGAGAATATGACTTTGCCCCAGTCCTCAGCAGTCCATTCACTATACTTTCTGCAGAAGATCAATCTGTCCCTGATGTTTTTTTTTTGGAGAGAAGTGGCTTCTTTGCTGCCCTTCTTGACACCAGGCCATCTTCCAAAAGTCTTCGTCTCACTGTGCGTGTAGATGCGTTCACACCTGCCTGCTGCCATTCTTGAGCAAGCTCTGCACTGGTGGCACTCCGATCCCGCAGCTGAATCCTCTTTAAGAGATGATCCTGGCGCTTGCTGGACTTTCTTGGATGCCCTGAAGCCTTCTTTACAAGAATTGAACCTTGAAGTTCTTGATTATCCTATAAATTGTTGATTTAGGTGCAATCTTAGTAGCCACAATATCCTTGCCTGTGAAGCCATTTTTATGCAACGCAATGATGGCTGCACGCGTTTCTTTGCAGGTCACCATGGTTAACAATGGAAGAACAATGATTTCAAGCATCACCCTCCTTTTAACGTGTCAAGTCTGCCATTCTAACCCAATCAGCCTGACATAATGATCTCCAGCCTTGTGCTCATCAACATTCTCACCTGAGTTAACAAGGCGATTACTGAAATGATCTCAGCAGGTCCTTTAATGACAGCAATGAAATGGAGTGGAAAGGTTTTTTTAGGATTAAGTTAATTTTCATGGCAAAAAGGACTATGCAATTCATCTGATCACTCTTCATAACATTCTGGAGTATATGCAAATTGCTATTATAAAAACCTAAGCAGCAACTTTTCCAATTTCCGATATTTATGTAATTCTCAAAACTTTTGGCCACGACTGTAGGGCTGGGAATCGATTCCAAAAAGAATCGATTCCTCGATTCCGAGGCATTGGGAATCGAGAGTCGATTCCAACCTTTGGAGTCGATTCCATCAAGGGGAATCGACTCCTCATTCAGAGTATTTTTCAGTTCAACAAAGCTTATCTATGGGAGTCTCTCTAACAGAAGGCTACATCCGACAAAGGCTGCACACATTTAAATTCACGAAAATAAACAGAAAGAAAACGAGCCGGCACTGATAATTTGAATTTTAGGATGTAGCCTTTCATTTCAGAACCACAATTCACCTAAGCCATAATTAGAACAATTGTGAGATAAAAGATTATTTTCAATTTTAAACGATTCAGAGGTTATTTTACGGTGGAACTGGCTTGTCCACAATTTTGAGCGCTGCATGAACGAATAGATCATGACGTCACTGAGGGTCTTGATCTTATTAAAATATATATATTTTTCAAACATTTCTATCAGCCAATGATAATTATAAATAATACGTCACTAGCATAGATCAGTGGACGAGAGCACATCTGTTTGACAGAGCTCTATCAGTAATTAATGTTCTGGTTATTTTGTTTCAGTGTACGGTTTGTTAATATTATGCAAAGTATACAAAGTAAACTTCATCATTCAGCTGAACTGTGCACATTTATTTTAGACACTTCATGTCTTATTTAATTTCTAACGCATGTCCCTGCTGAGCTGGGCTATGACTAATTTCACGGGCAAAGCTGAAAAAACTAAAATTTTCGTATCCTCAATTTTTTTTTTTTTTTTTGCAGCTTTATATTATAGGAAGGATACATTATACAACCTATCCTGCATTCATCATGGTGAGATTAGGTTCATTTTAATCTAAAAAAAAAAAAAAAAAAAAAAGAATTGGAAAAGAATCAAAAACAATAGTGAGGAATCGATTCTGGGAATCGATTCCATTCAATTCCAGGACCAGGAATTGGAATCGGAATCGATTCCAAAAAATGTGGAATCGAACAGCCCTACTGTTAAGTAGCTGATGCTTTATTTTGCTAATTTACCGCTGCATTTTGTTCCATCGCGAGAGCGTGACGGACATCACATGGACAAGTACAGGTGTCACCGAAATGCATCATCTCTCGGAGAATGTAAAAAAAACACGAAAGAGCAAAGATGCATATGGATCGTAGGGAGCAGTGTAATATAAGTGAGTAATTTAAGTAAGCAGTGTAAAGTAAATGAAGAATGTGATATAAATGAGCAGTGTAATTTAAGTGAGGTGTGTAAACATTGATTTATGTGACTTCAATTATTTCTTGTTAAACTGAAATCGAAGTAAAAAGTTTTTGGGAAAAACCACATCCTGGCATCAGTCTTCATTTGCTGCTGAATTGTGTTAACACACATATAGAAACATATATTTTTAATTAATACTATAGTTGTTCAGTTCCCTTTACATCTTTAACTAGCCGTTAATTTATCAATTGAATGGGTGACCTATCCTCATTAATCGAGCAAACATTTGCCCCCGCCTTGAGAGAATTGGCAGGAGACGCCACTGAAGATGAACACAAGGACTCCTTTAAGTTAGGAAGCCCCGCACATGACATGCAAGAAAAAATAATTAAATTGTGCGCACAATTTACTAATTCATTCCCTCACTGTACTAAAACCTGCACACAATTACTATTGCATTCCCTCGATTTACAATTTTTTCCTGCATATCATGTGTGGGACTCCATATTAAGTGTTTGTGTCTGTGTTAACCCCCCCCCCCAAACACTGCATACTCTTAGAGTCTTTTTACACATTGCATTCTCAAAAATAAGGCTACTTACAAAATTCTTAAATGACTGTTTAACTTAAGTAAAAATCTACTTAAGCACTTCTAATCTGCTATAAAACTACCTAATCACTGCCTAATACAAACTCTCTGACTCTCACTTCATGTACTGTACATTCACACTGCCTATAAAACAAGACTACACAACCCTGCAACAACTGTTTAGTATTAACAGTACTGTCAGTCACTATAAATTCAGGAAAGCTTTTCATCACCTTTTCTTTCAGCTTTTGAAAGTCATCTGACAGGCCCAAGACTGGATAACACCTCCAAACAGCAAAAGTGTTTAACAGTGAAATGCACTAGTTAGAAAATGCAATACATGAAAGCCTTCCAATTTTCTGTAAAGAAAAAAGAAAAAAAAACTGAACCAAACCATCAATAGAGAGAAAGTGATATTCATTCAGGTAGGCGCCTGGGAGCTTTTTCTGCAGTGCGAAGTACTGAGTTAGAAATGGGTTTAAAAACTGGTTTATCACAGGAATGTGGAACTGACTAGGTTGCTCTAAAATAAAAGGAGAGAGATTTGCTGTCACCATCAATATGCATGGATAATTACCTTACTCCACCATTTGCAATTGCTCTCACTCTCTCTGGAAGCTTCATGCCTTAAACTAATTTCAATTTCAAAACATCAATGAAATAAATAACATTTACACTACCAAACAAATTTTTGGACACACGTTCTCCTTTTGCATTATTACTATTTTCCACTGCCATAACACAAATGGTAATATGGGAATTATGTAGTGACTAAAATTATTAAATGATACCAAAAGTAGCTTACAATTTTCTACAGTAGACATCAGCTCAAAAAATCCTGGCAATTTGTGGTCTAACTCAAAAAAAAAAAAAGGAAAAAAGTCAAAATCATTGACAAGACATAATTATTATTCATCAACTGTTAAGAAATAATATGCATTTCTATCTGCCAATGATTATTTAAGCCTCAGCTAAAACTGAGGGGAAAAGATATCTCTAATTGACTCTACATTTATCGGTTCCTTCAGCATCCATTTGGCCTTTTAAAATCTCCATGACAGTGCGCCAGATGGACTGTGTATAACTCCATTCCCATCAACCTCTGCCCCTCCACTCTCAGTTTCGCTCACTTTCCCTCTCTTGCTCCAAGCTATGATAAAAAACATCTCTCTTGCTTTGATAAATTGAACCATCTTATCTTTCACTGACCCATTCTGTATTTGATGATCCTCAGTTGTTGGAAAACAAATCAGCTTTTCATTATTCTGACACTTACATAACCACAAACTCTCCCCCCACAGCATTATCTCTGACTTTGCCTCTATATCTTATAAAATGGTCAACGTGCATCATGGTGGTGAAAATAACAGTGCCGTTGAGCTCTGTTTATTCCAGAGCCATCAGATATGGAGTGCACTGTGTTTGGGGTTGATCTACTGTGTGCTGGAAGTTGGATTGGGGGGTGTTGAATAGGGGTGCACTTGGCATTATGGCATTATTGGTTTCGGGCCGAAATAAAAAATCCAGCCGAAAATGTCAACCGAAAATGAATGTCAACCGTGCGCCTCCCATCCGTGCGCTAGCACTTGGGTTTCACTCACGGTCAAGCTGTTATCACTCATCACCCACCCCTCCCATCCGTGCTCAAGCAGGTTTCACTCATGGTCGAGCTGTTTGCACGCGTCTGCAAAGATTAAGCATGTCAGCGGTATGGAAGTATTTTAAAGTTTCAGATGAGGACAACAAACTTGCAATATGTAATGTTTGTTCTGCAAAAGTCTCAAGAGGGGGTACGGTGCCAAAGAACTTTTCGACAACAGGTTTGATACACCACAAAACAAAAATCTGAGCAACTTTTGTTCTTAAAGAGAAACCTGACACGTTTCCTTAAATAAACAGCAGTCAAATTTTCTGTTTATATAGTTACATTAAAATTTGCGTAGCACTGCACAACTGTGTTTCCTAAGGCTACATAGGCTTAAATGTTGTTTACAGTTTGAGTTTGGATTAAGTTCTATTGCTGTTTTTGCACTGTTGTTTTGCATTGTTTTGCACAGAAATTTAAAATGCAAGTAAATAATTGTTTACATGCAGCAACAGAATAGAGGCCCACTGCCATTCTGTGATTTTTGTGTGCAGTTATTCAGATAATTGTGGATTGTTTTTTCCCCCACAAATGTTAAACAATTTTATTCAATGGAAGAAAACTTGAAGAATAATATTATTTATATATTGTTAAAAAATATTTTAGGTTTTGTTATGTAACTGTAAGTGTTAATAAAAGTTTGATGATTATTCTATTGGTTTGTGATTTTTCATTTCAGATCCATTAAAAATTAAGCAATACGTTTTTAAAAGAAGCCATTTTCGGCTTCAGTTTCGGTTTTCGGCCAAGTGCATCCTAAATTTTCGGTTTCGGTTTCGGCCCATAATTTTCATTTCGGTGCATCACTAATGTTGAATGTTAGCTATTCACATGAAGGGAGGTCTCAGTGCTTATTGCTAATTCTACTGAAAGAAATAAAGAGAAAGAGATAAATTTAGGGCATCAAGACTTGAAATACAGAGGAGTACATGCAGCTGTGTCCCCATTATTTACATTGCTGGCTCAATTTGTCATTGAGAATAATTACTTAAGACTGGCAGGTCAATGGGGTGAAACTCAGACAGTTGCCTGCTGCACTTCTTTGTCAAATCCCCTGTTATTCAGCAGATTACTTTAAAACCAATGATCAAGCTTTAGTTATTAAGGTCCGGATGACTGAAGCAGGATTTGAGTGACTTTTTTGCTAGGCTGTGGTGTAAAGTCTAAAGGTCATTAAAAAATAAATACGGCCTCACGTAAAATAAGTACGACCTCATGTTTTGTCAATCACGTTTACACACTGCCTCCGAAATTTTCCTCCATCGTAAAAAAATGTGCATATGACGATTTTGGACTCAGTGTGAAGTTACCTTAGCATAATCATGCTAAGTTTGAGTATGTGAAAAGTCTGTTCTATGACTTAAACACTGTCTGCGTAATTACATTTACATTTAGTCATTTAGCAGACACTTTTATTCAAAGTGACTTACAAATGAGGACAATAGAAGAAATCAAAACTAACAAAAGAGTAACAATATGTAAGTGCAAATGACAAGTCTCGGTTAGCCTAATACACTACACATAGCAAGGTTTATATATATATATATATATATATATATATATATATATATATATATATATATATATATATATATATATATATATATATATATATATATAGGCATACACACATAAACAAGTAGACAGAATAGAAAAAAAATAGAAAGCTAGTGTGATTTATTTTTGTATGTTTGTTAAATAAAAAAAAGATAAATAGATAAAGTAGGATTAAAATAGAATAGAAAGTGCTAGGGTTAGAGGGTCAAATAAAGATGGAACAGATGTGTTTTTAGTCGTTTCTTCAAGGTGGATAAGGAGTCAGCTGCTCGGATGGAGTTGGGCAGGTCATTCCACCAGGAGGGAATAGTTAATGAAAAAGTTTGTAAAAGTGATTTTGTGCATCTTTGAGAAGACACAATAATGTGTCGTTCAATTGTAGAATACAAGCTTCTAGAGGGCATATAACTCTGAAGTAATGAATTTAGGTAAAGGGGTGCAGAGCCAGTGTTGGTTTTTTAGGCAAACATTAATGCCTTGAATTGTATGCGAGCAGCTACCGGTAGCTAGTGCAAATTGATGAACAGAGGTGTGACATGCATTCTTTTCTGATCATTAAAGATTAATCTTGCCGTGGCATTTTGGATTAATTTTAGAGGTTTGATAGAAGTGGCTGGAAGACCTGCAAGATAGCATTGTATAGTCCAGCCTGGACAGAACAAGAGCTTGAACAAGGAGTTGTGTTGTATGTTCTGAAAGAAATGGCCTGATCTTTCAAATGTTGTATAAAGCAGCTCATCATCAATCACAACTCCAAGGATTCTAGCTGTTGAAGGAGTTATGGTTGATGAGCCTAACTGGATTGTGAAATGTTGATAAAGTGATGGGATTGTTGAAACTACAAGCAGTTCTGTCTTAGCCAGGGTGAGTTGAAGGTGATGGTTCATCATCCAACAAGAAATGTCTGTTAGACACGCTGAGATGTGATCATCATGATGGAATGATAGGTAGAGTTGAGTGTCATCAGCATACTGTAGCAGTGATAAAAAAGCCATGTTTCTGAATGACAGAAACCTAGTGATGCCATGTAGACAGAGAAGAGAAGTGGTCTAAGAACTGAGCCCTGAGGCACCCCAGTTAGCTAGATGTAGCGACTTGGACACCTCACCTCTCCAAGATACCTTCAAGGATCTATCTGAGAGGTAAGACTCAAACCACTGGTGTGCGGTTCCTGAGATGCTATTTTCCAATAGGGTTAACAGGAGAATCTGGTGGTTCATCATCTCAAAAGTAGTGGACAGATCCAGCAAGATAAGTACAGAAGATTTGGAAGCTGCTCTTGCCAGTCTTAAGCACCCTTTCCACTGCACACGACATTCGGACACGACGTTCGCATATGATCTAGTCGCAGAAGTTCAAATATTTGAACGTATCCAAGACTCAAATCGGATCCGAAATTTCCCCATACGCATGGGATCGTAACTCCACGCAGCTCTCGCACTACTTTCCATTGGAAATGAATGACTTCCGGTCTGTCGCTTGTCGTTCGTCGGAGACAGTGGAAAGGCGGCTTTAGGGCTTCAACAACTGAACAACTGAAATATATATATTATACTTTTTTAAACTATTTTAATTTTACAGTGGATTACTACAACAATAATATTTCTTAGTTTAATATTTTATTATATTTAAAAAAGAATTAAGTGCAACCTGGAGCTTCTGTGAAATTGTCCAGGCCTAAAAGCATCCATGGTAGTCTATTATTGTGTTAAAAATGATTTTCTATAAAAGTGACAATCCTGCTTGGTCATTTTGTTTGTCGGTCCAGTGAATTATTCTTGTCCAGAATAAGCTGCAACATGGACAAGCTTGCCTTAAAGCTAAAGGCCATGTCATCTTCCATATAAAATATTGTCAGATAATCTCAGTTCACACCTCTGGTTTATAGTAAACTTCACAGGCAATGTGAGATGGCCAATTCTCACCTCTCCCATCTTTATTTAGAAATGCTTACAGGCTGGCACTTTGAGTAAACATGGTCAATCACTTTTAATCCGTCCATATGTAAGCTGCAACCAAGAAAGACTGACCCACTTAATAAAGCTTCACAAACAGGAGTCAGGCCCTGAACTTCTATTATATAAACTACAATATTAATGTAATTAAACAGCTATATATGATACTGCTGGTGTGACTGACAGAAAGCAAAAACTGTCTAAATATTGCCAAGCCAAGGGTAGCTGATACAGGACTGAGCTTCCATGTAACGATTTGACTTACATTGTTATTTGCTTTTTGCTTTTTTTAGTTTGTGGATTCAATTCTAATGGGCAAACAAGACTGCGACATGAGTAAGAATGCTGGACTTCCCTCAGCTGTCGAACATGAATGCTTGAAAAATAAAAAAACAAACACTGAATAAACCTGCCCACACAAATATTCAAAGAGAGAATGTGCGAGTAAAGAGGATAGGAATGTAAGAGTGAGGTGACTGCCAGTCATTGCTCTTTTTCCACAAACTGTACAAGATTTGATTGTTATGTAACCAATGATTTAACTCTCAAATTTATAACTAAAATTAGAGATTATAATAGATTCCACCACAGGCAAGTTTCAGAATGTGTCTAACTGGACGTTACGGCTGATCAAACAGCAGTACTTCACATTCTCTTCACAATGCCTGAGACCACCACCAGCTCCAATGAGGTGTTTTGAGTGAATTATCCAATTTCCTGAAATTAACTTTGGACACACAGATGAGAGCAACTGTGATAAAAAGGCCAGGATTAGGACCATGTGAAGAGAAAAGAGCAAGGAAGATGGATTAGTCACACTGCCAGTGGACAGGTTGGAGTTGAGGCCAAAAGTTAGTGCACAGTAATGTGTAATCAAGTGGGCAAAAAGAAAAAGAGATTGATTTTAGCTCTGCAAAAGCCAGTAACTCTGACTGGGACTCCGGCCAAAGATTTTCTGCAGGGCTGTGACACTGGTAAAGGACTTTACAGGATGAGAGGAGGGAGGGGGGTAGCAAATGGGGCTGTTTGGTACAAACAAGGAAAGTCAACAATATAAAAATTAAAAGACCAACTGGGGTTCCTTACACTGCCACACTGACAGATCCCTCTAGACCAGCAATTCCCAAACAGAAGTATGTGCACCTTAAGGAAGTACATTTGTAGATACTGTATTTATTAGAACATCATTTGGACACCTGCTCTTATTGATCATTTTATTTAATCTTTATAGAAAATAAACCATGTAAGTGGTATAGTTCATTCATATCTGATATTTCATATTTGAAGGCCTTTGATAATAAATTCTAACATAATTGCAAATGACTTCTGTGAAATTTCCCATCTGGTTTTCATTGAGAAAGTTTCTCCATGATTACCAGGACAGTCAGAACCTGCGAAAGACCAACAATCTCAAGTGCAAGAGCATCAACACCTCTCTTGGTTTACTGAAAGACTCATTCCCAGTCTTAGAGTTTTTGCAGTGACCTGTCAGATTTTTTTTTATAAAGTTTCTTTAGGTTTTCTGAAATATCCACAACAGATCCACAAAATATTTATTATAAGATATATGAAATGATTAGAACAGCCAGAAAACGTGCACACACACACACACACACACAAACACACTAACATAGAGACACTAACACATCACCTTGACTGCCTCTCCATGAGTGACTCGGTCAAACACCATGTTGTTGACTTTCATGATCTGGTCTCCAACTCTGAGCCCCTCTCTCTCAGCGGATGATCCCGGCTCCACCAACGACACATAAATGCCAACTCCATGCTCTGATCCACCCCGTATGCTGAATCCCAGGCCTTCGTGGCTCTTGCTCCTTTTCAGCGTAACTTGGCGGATTTCATCAGGCGCTTCCTCCATCAGCGCTGGCGCTGTCCCCTCAGCCGTGGTGCTGAAAACGGGAGCCGCGCACACAGATCCGTGACTGGGACTGGCCTGTTCAGATTCGTGCAGAAAGTGCACCGAGGATGCTCCTGCGTGCGCGTTCGTGCTGCTGATGTCTTCTGAGCACTCATGATTGACACTTGCTGCCAGAAGATCCGTTTTCAGATAAAGCCCTTCCGAAGTGTACTGGTCGAACAGCAGCTGGTCCGAGCGGGGTATAACCAGACGCAGCATTGGTAATAGTTGGCGCTTGTTGGATGTGTTGAGAATGACTTTGAGAGTCTGCACGAGATCAAAGACATTGCGCTTGGCGTGGTAAACGTTGAGACAGTGAATGAACTGCTCCCTTTCGAAGTCGTTGAGCAGCACGTTGAGCGCGTTGTGCAACTTCTTGACGTTAACGGAGAGCGCGCGGCCACCGGAGCCAAGGGAGTTCACGTCCGACTTGAGAGACGCGCGCTCCAGATCCGTGCTCATTCTCGGACACCTCAAAACCACAGGGGGATATCACATCTGGCATTAGGCACAGAGCACGGTCACTGTTTCTAGCTGAAAACAGAAATGCACCGCGATTCGTGCGTTAAACTCGAGGTGAGACCAGCCGTGCTGAGTTAAGTCTACATTCGCTCAAAATAGCAACACTAATACAGCAAAATGGCAGAATAACTAGTGCAATAAAGTTTTTAAACTTTTGATTATTAGTGAAATTTGTTTAATAATCACTTGCTTTATATAGTGGTGGGGGTGGGGGGGGGGGTGGTACAATGTTCCAAAGGCAAACAACAAACCCGAATTAAGTCCCGCGAGGATTTGACGTCCGTAATAGTGACTTTAATCCTTTCGGTAACACATTGTCCGAGAAGAAACGGGTGGTGAGACGCGTCCTGCACCGAGAAAGATACAAAAAACACAAGCACGAACGTTTCGAGTTTGTGAAGAAGAGCGCGAGTGGTCAGTGTGGCTCGCTCGGATTTCTTGTCGCTACTACTGAGTCCGTAGTGAGACACCGACACGGGCGCACGGGAGGAAATGACGCACGCGCGAGGCGCCTCCGTTGCTTAGGAACAAACAGCTGTAAGGAACACATTTGAACAAACTAAACCACATCTTTCCTGTGCGTGAGCTATTTTTAGTGTTCAAGGCCCACCGGGCTATTGACGAAATTCAATTGAAAAATAAGTAGTTTCCAAAGTGCATAGCGAACTTAACGTAAAAGTTCTCACGGGGAAACAGATCGGTCCGTAGGCCTATATCATCCGATCATTCAGTTATTCCATTAACGAAAAACCGTTTTGTAGTTTACAGCTCGGTTTATGGCTTTAATATTTCATTCGCACCTGTGGATGGCGCTGAAACGCTCCTTTCATTTGATTGGTAAAACAACCACGTTTGTAGCCTGCAGCGTTAATTTATATAGGCTACAGTATATAGTAGACGCGGATCTCTGCGTGCGCGCTGTGTGCACAGAACGGCGCGCGGGTGCTGAATTAAGCCTTTCATATATATATTCTTGTGTTTGTATGTTTAAACTGGCAAGGTGTATTTGTTCGTTCAGGCACGAGAGGAAGCGAAGAAGTGCTCGGTTCAGTGTTTGTGCGGCTCTCCGTGTGCAAGAAATAATAAAAAAGAAACATTACCATGAAACTGGACGTTTTGAAAGTTTTGAACATTTCATAATGTATATATGTGTGTGTGTTAGATGAGCGCTGCATCATACTTATGATTTAATATTTAGTTGAAAAATATAAATGTATGTATTATTATCATCAATCCGCTCCAGTATGTTGGGCAACAGTGGAACATCCAATTTTGAGAACAAAAATATTTTACCTATCACTGCGTCAACTGACCAATCAAATTTTAATATTCCAGAGAGCTGTTAAATGCAGAGAAACATCCAGAATAGTAGTGACCTCAATGCATTTTTCAGTGATGAAAAATGAAAAACAAACTTGATTATGATTTACATTTTCCTTTAGAACCCTTTAAAAAGAAACAGATACAATTTAGATAAAAATAAATTTTAGATAAAATTAAAAAGGCAGATAAAATTTTAAAGGCCATTACATTTCAGTCTTTCCGCTGATTTCTTATTATAAACTAAGAAAGGTCAGTGAAAGCTGTTTTGAACAGATTTACAAAACGAGGGCATTGTTTGGACGTGTGCGCGCGCGCGCGCTTCATTTGAGAGTGCTCCATTTATACCTGAAGCTTTTTAACCCCTTGTGCCTGCCTGAGCAAAGAGAGTAATATCACATCTAAAACCCAGCTCTGCTCAAATCAGGTTGGTGTTGTGAGAAGCCAGCTCTCACAGAGGCTGTCTAATACTGCATCTGCTGAGCAAAGCGGCATAATCCATACTGCACATTCATGGCAGTCTATGAATAGTTTTGTATGAACGATAATAATTGTCCTTATTATGTCGGCTATCTGATGTGCTTAAAAGACAACCAGGAAGGTTTTAGGCCAGACTATGGATTTCAGCTGCTAAGGAATCTCAGTTAAAACACACGTGTCATCCTCTAAGCTCATAAAGAGGAATTAGAAAGGCCTGTCAGCAGATATCCACAACCTGTACACCAATAGCCTCACTGAGGGCTTTTAATAAACTCATATGGACAGACTGTTGCTGCCTTTAAGGCTGTATTTAACTTTACTTGTATGTGTATCCATGTCAAGTGTATCTGCATTGACCCAATCAAGTTTTAATGTAGTGGGCAACAAAGTGCATTTGTTTTGCCAAAGTAACTGTATAAGTTGGTGCTAAATAAAAAAAATAAAAAATATCAATAATACAATTTAAACTAAACAGAGTGCAGCGTAATACAATAAATGTGAACAAGTACTAAAAATTAAAATGTAGCTCTCAGTAGTTAAATGACTGATTTAACTACTACACTTTCGGGTGTCCAACCCACTGATTTACAGCCCTTTAAGATGGTGACATTGCAGCAAAAGAGTCAAATTCATTGCTAATTTGCAATTACTGCTCCTGGCATCAGCGCATGGTGGCAGAAATAAATGAACAATTAATAGGCCTAAATGAGACAATGGAGATGCTCATTGATCTTTATGCACTGTAGAAGTGAATACACGCACAAATGACTCACTTATACCAAAGACACACATACACATTCAAAAGTGCTCCAAAATGTCTGTCAGAAATTCAATCAAGTGTCGAAATACCAAATATCTTCCCTTGTCCTTTCTTTCTCCCTACATGTATGTGTATTTGTGAGAGAGATTTAATAAAGCTGTGTGGTTGGGTTGGTTTAACCTAATTTGAGTAATTTCTGTTCTCTTGACTTAAAATTGAGACTCCAGATTCCCCCCTGCACCATCTCTGCTTTCTGGAAAAAGAGTCCCACATTATCTTTTGAGTACAGAGCAAGTCATGTACTGAATAAACAACTAACTTTTATGATGGGTTGTGCAGTCAAGGCCATTAAATTGCAGCCATTGGCTGTGCTACACAAATACATTCACTTACATCTCCTAAAAAAATGACAGAAGGTTGTTTTGACGCTGAAACATCTTAAACTGTTTAACTCCCTGACAGTTATACAACACCATTTACAACAGCTCATAAACACAACACAAAATTTCACTCTTTAACAAATAAAACCAGGGACAGAAGGTAAGAGGGGAAGAACTGATCGGTAAACGTTGGGTCAGAATGCGGTAAGGCTTTGATTAATAGCATAATGTTCAATGGGAATTGTGGGAAATGTGCATCATGCTGGGCTCTGCCAACCCCATAATTACAGCAATATAAAAGAGCAGAGAGATTGTATGCTGCAGTGCCATGCCCCAGTCTGACAGAGCACACCACGCCATTAAACACTGCATTACGGATACCTCGCTGAGGTGTGTTCAGCTCTCGCTAAGCCATTTTATGACATCTGCCCAAGTTGGAAATAAAATCTGCCAGCGGTGTGTATTGTATGGGTATGATGCAAGTTAAATCATCCTTAGTTTGTATATGATTGATACCATGTTAGCTGTAGGTTAAGAAGAGCTTGTATGCAATGATGTAAACTAAAGCTGGCGTCCCATGGAGCACTATTTAAAACTCTGGATCTGGGCTCTAGCCACGCTGTTTTGTGATCTCAAAAAGTACCTAAAATTCTCCCTTTTCTGTTAATATTCAATGAACTCACTCTGTAAAGTGAACCAGGAGTTTCTAAGTCGGAACCTAATGTACATAGAATTCAGATGTTCAAGTACCAATATACAAAATATATTTTAGACATCGTAAATTCCCAAATTATATTGTTTTCCAGTTAAAATCACTTAAAGATAGCTGTAATCTCGTTAGGTAAATTGAAAAATATATCAAGGAAAATGTTATTATGGAAAATATTTTTTAAAAACATTTGGAACTGGAAAAAAACAATATGGAGGGGTTGAATTATTTTGATTTCATCTTTCAAAAGTTATGCTCAAAAGATATTGTGTATGTTCATTGAAACAGCAGATAGGTGAAGTCACATATTGGCATACAGAAATTTTTTTAACAGATGGACCCCTCAAGACTGCCGATATCCATGGAAATGTTCTTATTCACTCAAGGCTAGTACAGTCACTGTAGATGTTTAGAGGTTTAGAGTGTCAGTCTGTCGATGCCCGACTGATGCTGTCTGTATCATGATGAGCAAAACTTCGAGGGAAGATACCGATACTTCCAACAACATGCCCTCCTAACCATTCATCATTCACTGCAAAATGGAAAAAAAAAACTTTTCTTATAGCCCATCATGTTTGCATAACATTAATAACAAAATGAATAACTAAAAGATACCCCTGTGTTTATGTACCTTCACTGAGAATGTCAATTGTGTCACCTTCACTGAATTCCAAATCCTCTGGGCCTTGTGCATTGTAGTCATACAGTGCCACCATCTGATAGAGAATAGTCCTGTTCACCAGAGGGTCCTCATTCTTTAGACAAGATGGATAAACACAGGAAGTTGGCAAATATAAAAAATTGTTAGATTGGTGTAACATTCAATAATAGAACAAAGTTCAAAGTGCTGTTTTTGTTTTGTTTTTGTCTCTCACAGTTTAATAAAAATATTTGATTAGGTTGATTTCCACAAATGGTGTAAACACTGTGACATTGTGGTATTTCAACACTAGACCTGCAACACTAGCTCAACCACTGGCATATATATTGAGCTAGACAATCTAACCAAACTTTTTGCAAGCCATTAAGAGCTTTCAGTCAAAAATGGCAATTAGTTTACCTGATGCCAAATTTGGGCACGTCCGTATTCAGCCACACCCTCCAGGCTATCCAGTCTATCATCACCATTTAATGGAGTTAGTGCTCTGGTGTCATTCCTTCTGTGTCTGCGAGAGGAAGTACAGTAGTAGCATGTGTTAAGAATGGTGTGGGGGTTTGTCCAATGGGAAAATGTGACCAGAGTTCTAACATACTTTAATGCTGGGAATTTATGGCAACTATAAACAGGTCAACCAGACTGCAGGTCTGCGATATTACCTGAGGCGAACGTTCGTTGCAGGCTGTCCTAATTTCTGAGCAATTTTGTCTTGCAGATCCCGGAAAGAAGTTTCTAAAGGGACTCTCAGAGCCATGGTGTATGTATAGTGCACCTTGACTACGGCTGATCCAGGCTCCTGAGGTGAAGTTTGGGCCTGAGAAATGGGGGTGGAGGTTATGGCTGAGAAAAGTTACATGTGATGAGTTCACTGGAAGTATAAGCCAGGTGAATTTGAAGTCACAATACAAGAACTTCAAAAAAAAGAAAGAAAAAGAAAAATAATATTTTTCCCCAATTTCAAATACCCCTTTCCCCTATTATAAAGTTATATCATGCACACAAGGTATTTGCATTTAGATATAATTATTGTCACAAGGCAATCAGGTTTCTCTGCCAGACAGTGGCCTCAAAAAGTACCCTTTTCAAATTCTATCAGTTTTCTTTTGCTCCCTTGGGTGTATTTCTGACTGAATCAGGCCAAATCAAAGGCCTGCTGCCTCAACATTCCACTCCACCCCATGTCAGAGTCACAAAACTCATTCAAAAGATCTCATCTCACACAAAAGATGAACCATGACGGCCTCTGCATTAATCATGCTCTGCTTCTATTTCCATCTACAGTACATGATACTGTCAGAAATCTTTCAGGCTTGACAAATTGGATAAGATAAGAAAAAAGCACAGAGGATGTAACCAAATATTTAATGGGGGCAGCACTTTTTAAAAGACCTGGTCTTTAAACCTGTGTTGAAGGCAGGGCTGTGCACGGGGGGTGTCCCGGTTGCTAGAGCCACTTCCCCTTTGCCCTCATCGCCTGAGATGCCCCTCTCACCAATCCCCCATCACCATAGCTCAAATCTGTCTGTTACCGCTCCGCTGAAGATCGGCTGATTCCGCTCATCCACTCCGCAGCATCACTCACAATCTATGTGCCGCTCTCTGGTGAGACCACAGTTCCCGAAGGACGTTGTATTACCAGGTAGATGAATTACAATCCACAATAGTCAGTGATTGATCCGCTGAATTAGTAAATTATTTGGTAGTTTGTTTGTTTTTGTCGGTAATGACTCGGCCTTCTGTTCCCATGGCTCAGTTTGCCCCGGGTTTGAGGTAAGTTGACCCGAGTCAAGTCAGTGGGTAAGATGCACCATCTGAGTATGAAATGAAAACCTGACAGAATCTGATTCAAACCCATGTGAAATAAATAATAATTTAAAAACTAATTTAATAATTTCTTTTTACAGATAGTCAAATGTGTTTTCTTAAAGTTAACTTTAACAACATAAAACCAACCGAATGAAGTTTAAATTTATTATATTGACCACCAAAGTTGTAGGCTTCCTAAAAACAGAGAGTTTCTTGGCCATTAGTGACTACAGATGGAAAGATATTTTTTATTAATTTGTTTGTTTTCATAGCAATCTCTATAACAGTAATAGGCTTATGTATTGCCGAATGAATAATAAACAACTGATAAAATTACATACCCCTAACCTAAAGTAATGGTGCAATGTGATCATTTAACAATGCTAATTCCTCCAAAACAGAGAAAACAGTTCACAAACATCTACATATCCGTCTCTTTTAAAGTGTCTATTGTATATAACGAGTGGGGTTATTATAGCACAATTCCCACCCAGACCTCACTAATCTTCGAACCCTGGCTACGGCCGTGGTGCCTTCCATTCCCCCAATTTGTTTCTCCTTTGCATAGTCTGGCAGAAATAATGGATGGTTTCAAAATACATGGTCACATGACAATAAAAATGTACAGTTGCCAAGATGCAGGGGGGGGGGGCAACTTACCCACTGGCTCAACTTACCCCACTCTCCCCTACTCCCATTGAAGATGAGACAGAAGCAGGCTCAGAGAGTGAGGGAGCACCCACTCTTATCAAAACATCTACTATAAAGTCACTTTTATAAAGTGTGCCATCTTCTCTTTTAATTGTATATTTGTAACAACTTGATAATTTGTTTTAACAAGCACCCACCCTCCTTGTGCCCCATTTTTTGGTTTGGGCCACTGCTCCTTAAAATGTCTGTGCACGCCCCTGGTTGAAAGGGATCAGTTCACTGTGTTTAAAGACTTCAAATCAGTTCACTTTAATTGATTGAACAATAATAATTGTAATAAATAAAATTTGTTTAAAAGACACTTAATATTCAAAAATATAATTGATTATTGAACAAAATTGTAACTGAATTGAGCTGAATAATGACACTACTGTCTTTTAAAGCAGAATTTGGATCCGTCTTACATTTGATAAAGTTGGTATCACTGATTCTGTATCTTCCCTGTTTAATACTGTGCAGCTGATTTGAAACAATCTCAATTGTATAAAGTCCTATATAAATAAACGTGACTTGACAAAGTTTTTAATTAATGGTGAAAAATTACAACCATAATTCCTGGCAAAAACTGATTGTGTGTGGGTGAAATAAAATGTTGGAGTTAAAGGGATCACTGCTGTGTTCTGTAACAAGGTCTGCATTTTTTAAATCATTTTCAAGTAAATTTCGTTACTCGCCTTGTGTGTAGGGATGCGAGTGGAGTAGCCAGTTGTAGGAGGAGTTGTGTGAGTAGTGCCGGCATTCGAGGGGTGCAACTCTACAGGAGAGAGAAGGAAACTTACATCCTCCAGAATACTGGTAAAGTCATTTTTGCTTTTTATTTTTTAGAACAGCTAAAGGAGGGACAGGAATTGATAACTGCACATAAGTGATTCACACAACATGTTGGAGCATGTGCTACATTTAAACAATGCAACTGCATTTTTAATAATTACATCTACCACATTTTCAAAAAGAGAAAGTTCAGTGATTGTGATATTTTCTTTCATTTTTTTGTAATAATAATATTTAATATTTATAGTAATTAAAAATAATAATAAACACATAACTTTAGTCATTAACAAACAGTTTCATTGTGAATGTGAATTATTTTCTGTACCTAATGACCATTGAGATGGACCTTGGGGTCGATTTGGGGGTGATAGAGCTGGTGGATGTGGGATACCATTGGCGAGTTCCTTCAAAGGAATATGCAGAGAAAATCACTCAGTATGCTATTGCCTATAACATCTTTAATTCAGATATTGAACATCAGAGGATGAAGAACAAGGTCACTGATCCTACAGTATGGAAATATAGACCCCCTTTCTTGCTCAATTAATCTTCAAATCTCGGGCACAAGTGGTAATAAGAGGCTATAAACTTTTAAACCATTTCTATATTCAGAATTGCTTTTCTTTTCCTTCCAACGATACTAAAAGTGACAAAGTGCGCTTAGGCAAAGCGCAGTCTTTGCCAAATCTCTGTGGTTTGCAGAGTGTGTAAGCACATTTTAAAACTAGAATTAAAAAGCTTTTAAAGCTGTCTGCATTCATAAAGCTCAACATATCAAAGAGAAAAGCTGGGTAAGACTTGGCATATAACAAGACACTATTAAAAACCATAAAGAACACACTGTGGGAGATGAAAAAGGAATTTAAAAAACAAACAAAGGAACACTTACAATTCGCTTGTTTTTCCCCTTGTTTTTCTTGCCCATCGGTTCAAGCAGGAAACCTGGAACCAGACCTCTCTGACATTTTTAAAGTAAAAAAGAAGAAATTTCCCAGTTGTTATTCTACAACCCGAATTCCGGAAAAGTTGGGACGTTTTTTAAATTTTAATAAAATGAAAACTAAAAGACTTTCAAATCACATGAGCCAATATTTTATTCACAATAGAACATAGATAACATAGCAAATGTTTAAACTGAGAAAGTTTACAATTTTATGCACAAAATGAGCTCATTTCAATTTTGATTTCTGCTACAGGTCTCAAAATAGTTGGGACGGGGCATGTTTACCATGGTGTAGCATCTCCTTTTCTTTTCAAAACAGTTTGAAGACGTCTGGGCATTGAGGCTATGAGTTGCTGGAGTTTTGCTGTTGGAATTTGGACCCATTCTTGCCTTATATAGATTTCCAGCTGCTGAAGAGTTCGTGGTCATCTTTGACGTATTTTTCGTTTAATGATGCGCCAAATGTTCTCTATAGGTGAAAGATCTGGACTGCAGGCAGGCCAGGTTAGCACCCGGACTCTTCTACGACGAAGCCATGCTGTTGTTATAGCTGCAGTATGTGGTTTTGCATTGTCCTGCTGAAATAAACAAGGCCTTCCCTGAAATAGACGTTGTTTGGAGGGAAGCATATGTTGCTCTAAAACCTTTATATACCTTTCAGCATTCACAGACCCTTCCAAAACATGCAAGCTGCCCATACCGTATGCACGTATGCACCCCCATACCATCAGAGATGCTGGCTTTTGAACTGAACGCTGATAACATGCTGGAAGGTCTCCCTCCTCTTTAGCCCGGAGGACACGGCGTCCGTGATTTCCAACAAGAATGTCAAATTTGGACTCGTCTGACCATAAAACACTATTCCACTTTGAAATAGTCAATTTTAAATGAGCCTTGGCCCACAGGACACGACGGCGCTTCTGGACCATGTTCACATATGGCTTCCTTTTTGCATGATAGAGCTTTAGTTGGCATCTGCTGATGGCACGGCGGATTGTGTTTACCGACAGTGGTTTCTGAAAGTATTCCTGGGCCCATTTAGTAATGTCATTGACACAATCATGCCGATGAGTGATGCAGTGTCGTCTGAGAGCCCGAAGACCACGGGCATCCAATAAAGGTCTCCGGCCTTGTCCCTTACGCACAGAGATTTCTCCAGTTTCTCTGAATCTTTTGATGATGTTATGCACTGTAGATGATGAGATTTGCAAAGCCTTTGCAATTTGACGTTGAGGAACATTGTTTTTAAAGTTTTCCACAATTTTTTTACGCAGTCTTTCACAGATTGGAGAGCCTCTGCCCATCTTTACTTCTGAGAGACTCTGCTTCTCTAAGACAAAGCTTTTATAGCTAATCATGTTACAGACCTGATATCAATTAATCACTAGATGTTCTCCCAGCTGAATCTTTTCAAAACTGCTTGCTTTTTTAGCCATTTGTTGCCCCCGTGCCAACTTTTTTGAGACCTGTAGCAGGCATTAAATTTTAAATGAGCTAATTAAGTGGATAAAAGTGTAAAATTTCTCAGTTTAAACATTTGCTACGTTATCTATGTTCTATTGGGAATAAAATATTGGCTCATGTGATTTGAAATTCCTTTAGTTTTCATTTTATTAAAATTTAAAAAACGTCCCAACTTTTCCGGAATTCGGGTTGTATATTCTGTCAACCGTTACATATCATTTCACACTGATGATGCCACTTAAATGGCTTTTGTGAATGTCAGGGGGCTTTTTTGTGAATATCAAGAAAGAGTATCCCACCTTTCCATCATAAATGAGTACTGCCAGTCCGTCCTGGTCATCATCACTGTACAAAAACACTTTTGCTCCTGCAGGCACTGATAGCTCCCTTGCCCCTTTTGCCACATATGCTCTCTTCATTATAATGTAACGAGAGTCCCTATGCAGGAATAATATATTCAGCTTAATTAGAAGGGGTTTTTTGTGCTTAAAGTTGGCTTAGAATTTGTACAATATATTATGTCAGTGCGTTAAGCTTATCTTAATATTTACTGAATATGAAATACTTACTGGCCATCTTCTACCTTTGGCTCATAGTACCCGGGTTTCTGCAGAAACATTCAAAATTAGTACAGTCTAGTTAAAAACCAAAAGATGGTGAAAAAAGCAGGACAACATTTGGAGGTTGTTGTATCACAGGTAACAATTGTACCTGTGGTCTGAGAGGATCAAAGCCTCTCAAGTCATCATTTGGAATCAAAGAAGTGATGACCTGAGAAAAGAAGAGTTTAGTTTCAGTAAACCTTTCTTAAATTATGGTGTGTAAAGTGTTTATGTGATTAAAATAATTTTTTATATAATATGAAAAAAAAAACACTAAAATCAAAACTACAGATGCATTTAATTTTGGGCAGCTTTTAAGTTCTTACATACATATATTTCTATATTTTCAACAGATTTACAACTATTCTCAACCAGAAGCCCAGGATAGCTTTTAATGCACAGTGTGAACATGTGATTCACCTTAGCTTCACACAAGAAGTCCCTCGGTTTAAGCTGGTCTACCTCCTGTTTCCTGGGACGGAAGACTTCACCCTCAGGAACCAGGAGAGGCTCCAAAACCTCTCTCCTCTGGGAATAAAATGGACAGACACATTACATGATTAAAGCACAGGCTGCAGAAATCATTACAATATACTGCACTGTGATACATTATCTGTAAAAAGGCAATCAAAATGCAACGCATAGTCTTGCACTATGAAAAAAAAAGAAAAAAAGTGTTTTCAGTGACCTTCTTGCATTTTGTAAATAAAATGATCACAAGTCTTACAGAAATAGCCTCTAGAGCTGTGTCTATCAGGTTGCTCTCTCCTGTGAGGCCGCCATCAAAATTTCTCTGGCTTTGTCCCATTGTTGCAGTCTAGAGTGGACAGCAGCTGCGTTATAAAGGACCTAAGATTGAAAAAAAAAAGTTACATACACTGTTCATTATATTAGATCAATAGTATAATAACGGTTTTTAGCTGTCATGATATTGAATGTTTCTTTAGCAACAAATGAGCACATTAGAATGATTATCGAAGGATCATGTAACACTAAAGACTGAAATAATGGCAGCTAAAAAAAAATGTATGAACTACCCTGTTGACTCATTTCCTTGAACAGTACCCTGCACTCCATCACCCAGTGAGTAATGAGGATGTATCTCTATTATTCTTCCAAGAAAATCACATGAATCATAACTATAGTACATATCCTTCATGTCTAACTATGGACTAGTGGTGCAAATTTAGCATGCAGAAGTCATTGACTATTTTTCAGCTAATACACATTTGCAGAATAGAAAGGTTGTTTCATCTGTTTGGGATAACCTGAACTTATCCTGACAACTGAAGAATGCTGGATATTTCTTATCATATTTCAGTTTGGCATTTGACATTGCATAACCATGGAGCTTTTTCACTCAGCCCTCAAAGAGGCCTTGTGATGGCTAGCTGAGCCGCTGAACTCCACCAACATTCAAGTTTAATGGCAGCGTTGACTCAAGGCTAGATAGAAAATGTCAATAATTTCCCAACTCAAAATACAATGTTAACAAATAAAATGTACAGTAAACCCAAACGATCATACCTTTATATAATGGTTTTGTCTGAACTTCTTTTGCACATACAGAGAGAAATATACTTATGTTCTGACCTGCCAGCAGTACATTTTATAGCGAAGACCCAGCTGTTTGTAATCAATAACAGGATTTTCCCTCATGTATTTCTGAGCCCATATACAATCACCCAATGCCTCCTCCAGCCTGGTGTTAGGAAAAAGTGACACAGATAGACAGGGAAAGAGAATATGGCAGGAAGAGAGCAAGAGAACAAAGAGGCAGTGTCAGATCAAAGTGAAGCAACTGTCCGGAACATCAACTTAAAAGAGGTCGCTGTTTAAGATGTTTGTGTTATGTCATGCATGCTGTGGCATACCAGACAGACTAGTCTGCTCGTTCATAGAGAGCTATGGCATATAAACAGAGTATCCTCACTGGTTTGCATCATATGAACAGCAGACCTCTGAAAAAATCCCACAGCAAGACACGAATCCTTTGTGATTACCTGGTCGAGAGCCTAAAAGGCATCATTGGACAGTGTCAAAGACATTTCCAAACTTTCACACTTTTATCTAACAAAAACATTACATGACCATTAAAGTTCATATTTCCTGATTAAATTGTTTGCTACCTTGAAATAACTAAATTATATACCAAGCAAGGGGCCACAAGGGAGTACTAGAAGAACCATGGAAAATTTAGAAAATTAATAAATTCTATTTATTTTAATTTATTTGAAAAAATAAATAAATATAAATATATATATATATATATATATATATATATATATATATATATATATATATATATATATATATATTATTATTATTTTGTTTTTTAAGAAATGCAAGCATGATTTCTATATCTGGAAACTTCTAAAAATAAAACAAATAAACACATTTCATTAAAAAAAAAGATTTAAATAAATCAACAGATATCATAATATTAGTTATAATACTATAGTAAGTAGAAAAAAATAATGTAACAAAAACTAAATATTTTCAAAATAATAATCATTTTCACATTGTAAACTGGGACTTCATACATTCAAATATACAGCTGCCTTTTAAAGTTTAGGATGGCACAAGGATGATCATATTTGATGGACTCTAAAAGATCGAAACCCCCCCCTGAACTAAGCTGTAGCTCTTGAAAATACTGTTTAACAACCAAATACAATGATAACCGTATTGGTTTATTGCTACAGACACATTTCTATCATCTCTTACATGCGTAATTGCTAACTTGTGGTTGTACCTTGATGGCAAAGTCCACTTGACCTAGGGCAATGTGTGTCGAAGCAACCACAAACATAGTGCGACAGTTGTGATCCTTGATCTGGATGAGTTTAGTGAGAGCACCCTGCCAGTCCCGGCTGTCTACTGCCCGCACAGCCTCATCCCACAGCCTGATCAACTCTATATACAGCATGGCTCTCTAGAACACAACAAAAATAATCAACTGTTATTTTTATAATCACTGCTGTACTGAGAAAAACATATTTTGGTCACTAATAATGAAAAGACTGAATGTGACAGCTGGCTGCAAATACAGGTGAGAGTAGCTATGCAGGTTCTTGTAAGACAATAAATCTATAAAAGCAAAAACATCAAATATAATGTTACATTAAAACATAAAAAAAAAAACACTAGTACAATGACTGAAAGAGATAGGTCAGGAACTTGAATTGCTTTCAAGAAATGATCAACCATTGAAAAATGAGTGCGGCTCCTGAAGAGTTGTAAGCCAGAGTTCTTAAGTGAACTCACAGGGAAGTGATATTTGTAGTGTGACACACAGCTGTGGTTCCCGCCCATCTGCCAGGCCATCAGGAAGTCCTGCATTCCCAGGAGAGAGAGAGAGACTTGCTGAGCAGCAGGTAGTGCACGTGCGCAATGGCTTCATTAAATAAAAAGGTACTGAGTAAGTCAAGGAAATAGAAGAAAGATAACTAGCACACTTACACACTAGCATAAACAGCACTGTAAGGACAGAAACTAGAAAAACACTTAATTATTACCTAACATTTATTTTAATAGGGAGACAGTCAAGAAAAAGAATGAAGGGAGGTAATCCCAGTATTGCTATACAACCATTTTTACACGTTTTCAGCTTTAGATTTCTCTCAAATAAGAGAGGACTTAAGGTTAATGTTACATTTACAATTTCACAGTACCTTAAAAAAATAGGAAGGAAATGGGGATATACTGAAATAAAGTTTATTTCAGTAATTCAACTCAAATTGTGAAACTCGTGTGAAGACTGAAGTAGTCAAAGTATTTGGTTCTTTTATGATTTTGCTCACATTTAACAAAAACCCACCAATTTACAAATCTCAACAAATTAGAATATGATGACATGCCAATCAGCTAATCAACTCAAAACACCTGCAAAGGTTTCCTGAGTCTTCAAAATGGTCTCTGACAATCATTGACACCCTTCACAAGGAGTGTAAGTCACAAAAATCAATTGCCAATAAGCTGGCTGTTTACAGAGTACTGTATCCAAGCATGTTAACAGAAAGTTGAGTGGAATGAAAAAGTGTGGAAGAAAAAGATGCAAAACCATCCAAGAGAATCGCAGCCTATTTTGGCTTTTTTTTTTTATTTGGCTACAGTTGTGAGGCCACTCCTGTACCACAGACAATGTCAGAGGCATCTTACCTGGGCTAAAGAGAAGAAGAAATGGACTGTTGCCATTGGTCCAAAGTCCTTTTTTCAGATGAGAACAAGTTTTGTATTTCATTTGAAAACCAAGGTCCTAGAGTCTGGAGGAAGGGTTTAGAAGCTCATAGCCCAAGTTGCTTGAAGTCCAGTGTTAAGTTTCCACAGTCTGTGATGATTTGGGGAGCAATGTCATCTGCTGGTGTAGGTCCATTGTGTTTTTTGAAAACCAAGGCACTACACCCGTTTACCAAGAAATCTTGGAGCACTTCATGCTTCCTTTTGCTAACCAGCTTTTTGAAGATGCTGGTTTCATTTTCCAGCAGGATTTGGCACCTTCCCACACTGCCAAAAGCACCAAAAGTTGGTTAAATGACCATGGTGTTGGTGTGCTTGACTGGCCAGCAAACTCACCAGATCTATAGGGTATTGTAAGGAGGAAGATAAGAAACAAGAGACCAAACAATGCAGATGAGCTGAAGGCCACTGTCAAAGAACCTGGGCTTCCATACCACCGCAGCAGTGCCACAAACTGATCACCTCCATGCCACGCTGAATTGAGGCAGTAATTAAAGCAGAAGGAGCCCCTACCAAGTATTGAGTTCATGTACAGTGAATTAACATACAGTACTTTCCGGAAGGCCAACAATTCAACAACAATGTTTTTTTTTAATGGTTTTATTAAGTATTCTAATTTGTTGAGCTAGTGAATTGGTGGGTTTTTGTTAAATGTGAGCCAAAATCATCACAATTAAAAGAACCAAAGACTTAAACTACTTCACTCTGTGTGCATCTAATTTATTTAATACACGAGTTTCACAATTTGAGTTGAATTACTGAAAACTTTTCCTCGACATTCAAATTTATTAAGAAGCACCTGTATTTGTAGCACATTTATTAAGATACGTTGACATCATAATAAACTATCTGATACAAGTGAAATATCCTGGACTGTGCAAATCTACTCTAATTCAACCTGGACAGTAGATGGCGCTACAGATGTTTTGAAACAATCCATCAAGGGGCCCTAAAGTGTTCTTAAGGTATTTATAAATAAAAATATCTAACCAGGTTTTTCTCCCTCATCTAACACACCTGGCTCAGATCATCAGCTCATTAGTAGTGAATGCAAGACCTGATTTGGGTGCGTCTAATAAGGGAGACATACAAAATGTGCAGGACAGGGGTGCCTCCAGGACAGGTTTGAAAACCACTGGTCTAAATACATTGCTTTTTACATGTGCATTACATTTTGTTCCATTACTATATGAATTGAACACAAAAATACTACAAATTTTGAAGCATATGCATTTTCCTTCTTATGCTGGTTTATTGGCCATTGACACCTTATGATTAAGCTGAGTGTTAGAGGAAAAAAACTAGTTGCTAAACAAGGCCCAGCATTCCCTCTGGAACTCCATCCACCCCAAAGGACATTCATCATCTGAACAGACTCTTACACATAACGCCTTCACCGTGTTGCCCATGTTGGATTATCCCTACAGCAATCATTTCATGGGCAGCATGCCAGCTTTCCCTGTGAAGGTATAGGACGTCATTAGCATGAATCACCAACCAGTGTGATTGTGCATCTTAAAGATAAATTGCAGTATTTTTTACTTTCACAGGTGGCGTGTGAAACCATGCTGAATGGCACTGATCTTCTGTCGGCACTCAGAGCTACTGTTGGTAAACGACAGCAGCTTTGTACGAATTTGATTTTCTGTTTCATTTTATATTCCTCTGGTCCTAGCATGGAAAGTCTTCAGAATTAATTTTGTGCCGCTCCACAGGCATCATGTATAATTCCACTGGACAGCTCCCATGTTATAACCTCTACAGTCTCTAAGTAGTGTGCCGATCCCACCAGCTGTGGCCTTGGCTTTGACAGCTGCTTGGGATTACCAGGTACCTAGATTAGTTCTTCCTAAATCCTAAATATTAGATTTTAACACAAGTCTTCAGTAAAACAGATTTAAGACTGCAGAGTGCTACAGGGATGATGTCATTTTGTAGGCCAACCCAGAAGTTCGCATCACCCTAGTTCCCTTGACAAAAGGTCAATAGGATTTTTCCATGGGCTTTTGGATTATTGCAGAAAAAAGACCAACAAAAGCCTTTGGTCCTTTTAATATTCATTGGATGTTCGTAGTGAAACGAGAGCTCAATGTTGCAACCATTTGAACTTTCTTTTCTAGATCTCACCACCGCAAGCAATATCATATTTTCCAACGGTGATCTTGATCCTTGGGCTAATTGAGGGATAAGACAGTTTCACTTAAAAACCTTTTTTTTTTTATTTTTAAGCTGCTCTTTTCCTCAATAAAAATAATCACCTGAATACTTCATTTCAGTAATTCCTTTGTTATTGGTTGCTGTTGAGGTTAACAAATAAAGTGCTTTGTTGTGCTTCTCTGTGAAATGTTGGAATTATTTTCACCTGTAGATCAGGAAGACACTCAGTCCATCACTGATTGCAATCAACATACCAGAGGGAGCTCATCCTCTGGATTTAAGGTGAGAGTTTTTGTTATTTGTGTGTGCAACTGTAAGATAAATAGACACTGAATGTTATATTAGGCTTTGTCTCATCTGATTATCATGCTTCTTATTTTAGGAAATGTATTTTCCTTTTTCAGGAAGTCTAACCCTGCTGATCCTCAGTCTGTGACTGTGGCTCAGAAGAAGGAATATGAAATCATTGCTCAGTGGGTGAAGGCAGAAAGAAAGAAGTCATTATGAGTTCATTTTTGTGAACAATTTATTTCAACATTGTAAACTTGTAAAATATTGAATAAATCCATTTATTTTCCAAAGAAATGGACATTAAAAAGATATATTCCAGAAAAAAAATTACATTGTACAAACTCACTCTTATGTCTAAATCATCACTTACAAATTGAATTGGGGTACTTATGAGTAAATACGAATATGTACAGCTGTTACCACATATTACTTGATGTCACTCCTGTTTTAGAATATTCTTTGAAATTCATGGCACATCTTTGGTGTCTATGAATGATTCAAAATTATGTTGATTTGTCAATGTGCATGAGGCAGCTGAGGATTTAAGACATTTGCACAACAATTGAGAGTGAGGCATGAAAAGCCCTTCATTTGAAATCTGAGATACACAAGTTCATTTGACCGTGTAGCTTAGTGTAGTCCGTATAGTCTTTAGTTTCTCACACAATTACAGAAAAAAATACACCCAGAAATTGTGTACAGATAGCAAGTTAATTTAACACTTCCACATTGTATTATAAATAATCACAAAAGTACTTATCCACAATAATCCAACAAATCGCAGATAGCTACACAACAGGAACAAGATGTTTAAAATAGATTGATTTCTCATAAGAACTTGATTCTCTGGATTGAAAATAGACAACATTTGTCATCATTGCTCTGTATGTAAAGGCACACGTGGAACAGAACACCTCACCACGGCACGACAACAAGAAACCGGTTAATGCTCAGCCCTTGATGAACATCTACAATGGTTTTAATGTACATACTAAAGAATAACACAAACCTGGATAATATTAATGTAAGATTCTGCACTGTGCGATATAATGTTCAACCAAGCTTTTCAAATACAGTGCACAAAATACGCCTATGATCGGTGTAAACAACAGGAATATTCTTTGATGGTCAAAAAAAAGTAGGTGGCCCAGGCTATTACCAGACTTTTTTTTTTTTTACATTCTACGCTATTTAAGACCAGGCCCACAAACTGATCTGCAATAAGTAATGAAAAATGTATAACTAAACATCCCATTTTTTTCTTGCAAGAAAACATTTGGAATTTTGAAGATTCTTTAAAGTTCTGAGAAAACCACGCAAAGAAAAGAAAATCCAATGTTTCATATTTCACAAGATATTCTACCACTACCATAAAGTTCTTCATAAACACAAAAATACTACTGACACAATCACCTCTGATGTAGGTCCCCTGAAAGAGTGAAAACTGCCATAATATAAACCCTTATATTTATATAAAACATTGTGCTTGATTAATGCTCTATTAAAATACTAAATTCTGCAATCACAAAAAAATGGGACCAAATTGAATAAAAATCTGCAACTAAATATTAAAATAATAATTGCTAACACCAAACTCCACACAAAAACGTACATTTCTCCTGTTCACAGGAATGGCATTAAAGTCCTTCACAGCAAGGTTGGTTTTTTAGCTCAAAACAAAAGAAATATTTCAAATGATTACAAAAAAATAAAAAAAGTTCCCCTTGCTTGTGTCTCAAGATAAAAAGATAAAAACGATACAATGCTGACTGAATACTAATCTACCAAATGTTTTACATGTTCTTATTATGTGATATTAGATCTGAAACACAAATAGAAATTATGATGTAAAGAAAACACTTGTACAAAGCTAAACAGACCATCAGATGATGGTCAAAGTCTCTCGAAATCCCCTTAACAAAAACAGCAGTGGTCCATTCATTTAGAAAATATACACACATTAAAACCCCAAAAGACACAATAAAGTGCTTGCACTCCCCATAAAGTTTCACAGTATGAATATTTTTGTCTGTGTGCTTGGGCTAAGAGACTGCACATACTGAATCAATGGGCTAATTCAGATCGACAGCCTAATAAAAGCAGAAATAGAGTAAAAAATCTGAAACTCCATTAATAGAAACATACAGATTGCTAGAACAATCAGAAACTACACATTTACAAACAGTTTTTGTCATGGCTGTGTTATGACATTATTTACCAGTTAGTGAGTTTCAATTACAAAGAGTTCCTAGTGTAGAAAAAGATGGCAGTTTGGCCCTGAGAGAGGTGTGTTTGGTTGTGCACGTGGGTCCTTCACTCTGATTGTGGCCATATGGGCATAGGATGGGCCTCAGTGTTGAAGACGT
This sequence comes from Carassius carassius, assembly GCF_963082965.1. NCBI lineage: Eukaryota > Metazoa > Chordata > Actinopteri > Cypriniformes > Cyprinidae > Carassius > Carassius carassius. The sequence goes on along the minus strand of NC_081758.1, from coordinate 29,617,167 downwards.
ACTTGTCTAAGCTGATAAGGTTGGGGTCATCGGAAAACAGCAAGTAAAAGTATTTGAGAGTCTCACCCAGGAAGAAGCTCTCCATTTTGTCTCGAGGTTTGGGACTGGCCGGGTCATGGACGTTGTTTATGGATGTATAACCACCAGTGGGAACCTGTGCGGAGAAGGACACGCAAGTTGTTTGGTAACATTCATATCAACAGCTTCCAAGAACTGAAGGCTGAATGTGAAGTTTAGAAATGCAGAGAGAGTAAGTGTAAGGACTAGTGATGCACCGAAATGAAAATTCTGGGCCGAAACCGAAAATGTAGGATGCACTTGGCCGAAAACCGAAACTGAAGCCGAAAATGGCTTCTTTTAAAAATGTACTGCTTAAATTTTAATGGATCTGAAATGAAAAGTCACAAACCAATAGAATAATCATCAAACTTTTATTAACACTTACAGTTACATAACAAAACCTAAAATATTTTTTAACAATAAATAAATAATATTATTCTTCAAGTTTTCTTCCATTGAATAAAATAGTTTAACATTTGTGGGGGAAAAAACAATCCACAATTATCTGAATAACTGCACACAAAAATCACAGAATGGCAGTGGGCCTCTATTCTATTGCTGCATGTAAACAATTATTTACTTGCATTTTAAATTTCTGTGCAAAACAACAGTGCAAAAACAAAAAATAGAACTTAATCCAAACTCAAACTGTAAACAACATTTAAGCCTATGTAGCCTTAGGAAACACAGTTGTGCAGTGCTACGCAAATTTTAATGTAACTATATAAACAGAAAATTTGACTGCTGTTTATTTAAGGAAACGTGTCAGGTTTCTCTTTAAGAACAAAAGTTGCTCAGCTTTTTGTTTTCAGGTGGTGTATCAAACCTGTTGTCGAAAAGTTCTTTGGCACCGTACCCCCTCTTGAGACTTTTGCAGAACAAACGTTACATATTGCAAGTTTGTTGTCCTCATCTGAAACTTTAAAATACTTCCATACCGCTGACATGCTTAATCTTTCCAGACGCGTGCAAACAGCTCGACCAAGAGTGAAACCTGCTTGAGCACGGAGGGGAGGGGTGGGTGACGAGTGATAACAGCTTGACTGTGAGTGAAACCCAGGCGCTAGCGCACAGATGGGAGGGGCGCGGTTGACATTTTGGCTGGATTTTTTATTTCGGCCCGAAACCGATAATGCCATTTTCGGCCGAAATTTTCGGCGACCGAAATTTCGGTGCACCCCTAGTAAAGACATTTGGAAATGGAGTGAGGCAATGTTTGTATAAACCAAGAAAAATGAGAAGTCAAGTAGCAACATATCTGATATATGAAAATCAGAACTTAGCCAATGACATCATAGACTCGGTCTTACGATGCACAAAGGATAACGATTTTAACTTTACTTTTAACTTACTTCAGAGTTCTCACTCACAAAAAGTACTAGTGTAAGAAACACTATAAACTAGATAATAGCATAACTAGATAATGTGTTTAATAAAACTTTTTCATGACCTTTTAATATTTTATCAAATGAAGTTTCATGCCTGAAGTTTTTTTTTCATCTGATAATGAAAAAAATTTAATTTTTGACAGAAGTTTCTTATTCTCACCAGAGAATCAGAAATACAGTAACAAATAAAATAATAATAAATCTCACATATTATTTTGAATGGAATTATGTTAATTTGGACCCAGTGCACAAAATGTACATGTTCTAAAACACCTCAAGGTGACAGTGGAACGGTTTCACATACCCTTGTGTACTTATTGAAGTTCTGTAGGATCTCCCAGCCCCACTGCTGGTACTT